>NW_006399944.1:1050282-1061337 GCF_000299155.1 Elephantulus edwardii | reverse complement strand
GAAAAACAAGGAACTCATGCAATATTATTCAAAATGGTTGACTCTGGAGAACATTATGCTGAGTGAAATATCCCAGTCACAAAAGGCTAAATATTGCATGGTGCCACTGTTGTAGAACACTCTTGGTTTTAAGAGTCAAGAAATTAAAATACAAATTGCACTGGGGAAATCTGCTGTCAGGGACCTCTCTGAAGTGTTAAAGGGCAAAGGTGTCAGTCTGGAGACTAATGTACACCTGATTCAGGCCATGATCTTCCCTTCACTGTACAATGACTAGGGGTGACAGAAGAAGAATTGATTGATACCTTTGTAAAAGATTACTGAACATATCCTAAATCACCAAAGAATAAATAGGTCTGTCATGGCAGGGTGAAACCAGGCTGCTCCTTGGAGTCAAGAATTTTGAAGCTCCATCTCACATATATGGGCATGTAGTCACAAGGGATCAGTCCAAGGAGAAGGACATAATGCTTGGAAGGGTGGAGAGACAATGCAGGAGAGGAAGACTCCAGATAAAATGGATTGACACAATAACTAGGGTAATGGGAGTACATGTGTTAGCGACAGTGAGACTGGCTCAGGACAGTGCATAGTTCACAGCTATTTTGCATAGGGTTGCTATATGAGTCATAGGTGACTTGATGACATGTAATGACAACAATATCCCATGAACTACCAAGAGAACAAGCAAGTCTGTCTTGGAGAATATTAAGCAAGAGTGCTTATTGGAGGCAAGAATGGTGAATCTTCCTCTCACATACTTTGGGCATATTGTTAGGAGAGGTCAGTTCTTAGAGAAGACATCATGATCAGAAGGGTAGAGGGTCATCATAAGAGAGGAATACCTTCAGTAAGTTGGATTTACACAGTGACTCTAGCAGCAGGCTCAAGTATATCAGAGATGATGAGGACAGCATAGGATAGGATTCAGATCCATTGATATAGGGTTACTATGAGCCATGTTTAACTCAACTGCACCTCAAAAACAATAACAATATTATAGTAAGTTCATATTTTTACAGTCATTAGGTATTTAGGATTTGATAGTTTATATGATAAACAGGCTACTAATTAATGTAAGACCTCACCTTTCTGGAAATTGGAATCCACAAACTACTCTGAGGGGGAAAGATGAGCAAACTTCTCCTGTGCAATTTGTTGTCTCAGAAATTCTATAAATGGTCAGTTATGACTTGTTTCTAACGTAACCCCATTCAGGAAACTCTGGTGGCTTAGTAGTAAGAAGCTTTATTACAATCCCACAGGCACATAGTTAGAATCCACCAGGTGTTCTGCATAAGAATGGAGAAGAATCACTCCTCCTGAGTGATTCACATCCTCTGAAAAACCACGGGAGGGCCATCTATGAGTCACTTCTGACTCAATAGCAAACAACAATAAAAATAGCATTGAATATGTGAGTGAGATTTACATTAGCTGGTTTAATAGTTATCTAATAACCAACAGCTAGCTATTAGCACTGATTCCAGGTCATATTTTGTTGTTAGGTACCATTGAGTTAGAACATAGCTGACTTTCCAGTCACAGGGGAAGAGATTTCCCAAATTTCTTCTGTTAAGTAGCTAGTGGATTTGAACCAAGTATCATTGGTTTGGCAGCAAGACTCCTTTCTATGAAGCCATGAGGGGGAAATGAAAACTATTGTAAGCCTGTCGTATGCCTTGTTATCATTGTAAACTTTAACAAAATTGTATTAAGACAAACTCTCGTTGTCATCAATTTGAAACCAACTCATAGATGAACCTCCATCAGGTTTTTGGAGACACCAGTGCTTGGAGGGGGTCATCATTATTGGAAGGGTGGAGATACAGTCTAGTAGAGGAAGACCCCAGATGAAATGGATTGACACAGTAATTGGAGTAAGGAGGGTAGATAGAGTGAGACTGGCTCAAGAAAGGATGGAATTCAGAGCACATTGGTTTGCTATGAGTTGCAGGTGACTTAATGACACATAAAAACAACATAGGTATTTTCATCTGATTTATTTTGTGTATGTAGACACACACACACATGATTTTGAATGTCCCTGAGTTGCAGGACAAAAATTGGCAATTTCTCACACACAATATACCAGCTCTGAAAACCTACTCAAAGGTCAATTGTGTATTGGTTCCAACTCAATAGCAAAAAGTTTGAGGGTTTCTCAGTGGATGTCATTAAGAATTAATTAGCTTTTGTTACTAAATATAAGAAATTGAGTAGTTTATTGTCATAGTTTTGCATCTTTCTAGAAGGACTCTTGTAGCATGACTTTTTGGTTTATTGTCTGTGAGTGTCTCTGAGAAAATTACCTAACCTATCAAAACCTGTCTATTTCTCAAGTTTCTAATAAAAATAAAATAACAAATACAGACATGGAAGAGATTCATAAATTGTAAAGTACTAAACAAAAATACTTAAGTTATTGGGAAAAACAGTAATTTTTATGTGCAAATATCTTCATAGCTACTGTTTCTTTTTTTTGTTGTGGAGTGGTTTCTGTTGTTGATAGGTACAGTCAAGTCAAGTATGACTCATAGTGATCCTGTGAGCAACAGATCTGAACTCTGTCCTATCCTGTGTCATCCTCACAATCTCTGACTTTTTTAAACTCACTGCTGCAGTTACTGTATCCAGCAAATTCATTGAGGGTCTTCCTCTCTTTTGCTCTCCTTCTACCTTTCCAAGAATGATGTCCCTCTCCAAGGAATAGCCTCTCCTGGACAAAATACCCAAAGTATGTGAGATGAAGCTTTATTATCTTTATTTCCAATGTATGCTGGCTGCACCCTCTCCAAGACATACTTCTTTGTTCTCTTGGAAGAAAGAAGCACCTCAGTTCACAGTGTCAGTTATTCCTCTGTCTTTCTTATTCATTGTACAGCTTTCAGACATATAGGAAGTGATTGAAAAGAACATGGTCTGAATCAGGGACACCTTAGTCCTCAGAATAACATCATTACTTTCCAATAATTTGGCGAAGTTCCTGACTGCAGACTTTCTCCTGACCTCCTTACTGCTGGTACCAAGTATACTAAGTTTGGGCCAAATTAAGATGTAATTGTTAGCAATTTCCATCTTTTCTCCATCTATCATGATGTTGCCTATTGGTCTAGATATCAGAAATTTGTTTTCTTGACATTGAGATGTAATCTACATGGAAGGTTGCACTCTTTGAACTTGAAGCAAGTACTTCAAATTCTTCTCCCTTTCAGCAAGCAAGGCTGGGTCATCTGCTCGACACAGATTATTGGTGAGTCTTCCTCATATACTGATGCCACAATCTTCTTCAAAGAGTATTTTTAAATAATTTGCTCAATGAACAGCTTGAATAGATATGGAGAAAGAATTTAATCCTGAGACTTACTTTTCTTAATTTTAGACCATTCAGTGTTCCCTTGCTTTGTTCACACAACAATCTCTTGGTGTAGATGTAGGTTTTGAATGTGCATGATTAATTATTCTGGGATTTCTGTTTTTCTCAATATTAACCTTAATTTGTTACGATCAAATTATGAATGTTCTTGAGTAGTATTAATTCTAACTCATTGTGGGATTAGGAGAATCCAACTTCTCTCTCTTTCCTTAGATTACATCTTGAGTAGGCATCAAGCCTTCCTTCTTTTGTTTAGATGTGGATTATTTAATACCAGCCATCTATGACACTATGTCTTCTTTTCCTATAAATCTTTGATACCCTAAGCAAACAATTAAATTTCCTAGTCTGCTTTATGAAGTGAAAATCTTGGTACATTTTAAAATTTACTTTTGAAATTAGCTTCTATCTTAGATATGTATAATTTATAAATCAAAATAAGATGTCATATATGTTACTCTAAATAGTGAAATTTTCCCCCGAAAGTTGTAACTCTGTTAAATGGTAAGAAGAAAGGGGAAAACCTTTGCTTTAATATTTATAAGGTAGAACAGATTTAACCTTACTCAACTCATGTCACCTTGGCATTTATCACTATACACAGGGAGTTAAAAACACATGCCCTGTCTATTTGAAGGCTTCCCCCTCTTCCGTTTCTTCTGATCATTAGAGTATCCTTGGCATATGCTCAATGCAGTCAGCAAGTGTTAAAAACTCAATACTAATCATTACCCTGTCTTTTCAGGTCCCTGCCAGATATTCTTACTTCCTTTACCCCTTCCCTCCACCCACCAAATTGTGTACTCTTGTGATTTTTTTCCCCAGACCCTTCTCATTCCACTGCTCCCACTCTTTACCCCCATGGGTGCCCATATATGTTTTACCTCTATTTTATAACAATGGTCTTATGCAGTATTTGCCCTTATGAGATTGAGTTAGTTCACTCAGTATAATGCTCTCCAGTCTCTTACAAGTTATGCAGTAATTTCCAAAATTGTTGTGCCTAAGTGCTGTAATGATGGATTTTATAAAACATAATGCATAGGAATGACTATATGAAACATAATGTGAATAAAGAATAGTGTGAGACAAAATGTATATGAACTTTGCAAGCAAAGCAATATAAAATAAATTATTAAAAAAAAACAAACCCAAACTACTCAATACCCACAAGCAGCATTCAGTTTTGGGTAGGAAATTGTTAAAAGAAGCTTCCAACATCTTCAATCCTTCAATCAGGTATATTATATCTGAGATGATTTCTTTTTATGTGATTTCTATATTGCCACCTATCCTTTCCCACTTGATTAATCTCCAGGGGTACTTATATTCAATTATTGATACTTCAGGATCAGGATAGCATAGTGAGTTTGTGTTGGAATTTTAACCTAAAAGGTGGGAGTATGAATCTTGCTGTTCCACAGGAAAAAGATCGGCAGTATTTTTGATCAACGTATTAGTCAACTTACAGTGTAACCCAACCTAAAAGAACCATACCATTTATTTGTCTTGTCTTTTATCTTTTTGAAATATAAACCTTTATTTAGCACCCAGTGCTTTTATATCCCATGGAGCCACTTGGTAAGTTTGAAAGACCAACCTTTTGCTTTGAAGCACTTGAGATTTCCTCCACAAGATACTGAAATGCCTTCATTAAAGAGGATCAATTTAACTTTAAAAACACTGTACTCCTTTTCAAATTACTGATTTCTCTTTAACAAGATAGTAGGTATAGGTAGTTTTTCCTCTTCAGATCCACAATACGACACTTGGCAAACTCCCTCATAGGATAATTCTTGATTGTACATGGGCAGTTATTGATTGTGTACAGAGACATCAGCTGGCCCAGTGGACATAAGGCGATGCTACCAAGCCGAAGGTGGGTGACTATTAATCTGCAGCCCTTGGGCCTGTCTTTCATTGTTTTTTGTTCAGACATTCCTCTAGATCGTATAGCCCTGGTGTACAAGTTGCCATACAGCAGTAACTTGTGGTTGCTGTGAGGCTGAACACTGTAACACTGATGTGTCAAATGTGTTAATGACTGGTTACCCAATGTGGACAAAGAGTGGGGTGGAGCTCCCTATTAAAACAAGCTTGGAAGGAGGAGTGGCATCCACTTCCATAATAGCTTACCTCCGGAAACCCTATGAACCTGGAGGAAGGATGAGAGACACCCAAGTGTTGAGGACTCTCCTTCATAAGTAGCTATGAGTTGCTGAGACTCAACGGCACTTAACAACAACAACAATAACAACTTATTACATGCTTATTATACTCAAGACTAGTATTTAGACAGAAGTTGTGTGTAGGCTTAAAAATTATTTGTGTCTATTACTCATTAGAATTGGTGAATTATTTCTATATTAATTGGCAGTTGCTTTAGTTCAGATCGCAGATATCTGTTTCACACTGATCATTGGACATATATTAACCTGGTCATCTATATAATCCTCAGAAAATTATAAATAAACGTTTCACTTTTTCTACCATTCCAGCATTTTTTTTCTATTCCAGCAGTCTCAACACAAAAGTTTTATGTTACTTCAATATTCAACAACAGAAGAGGGGGAGAAAAAGGTAAAACTACAGTCAATAGACAATAAAAAAACTGTGTGTCTTTAAATTTTTAGGACCCAATGACCCTTCTGAGCTCTTAAAATGAATGTGGTGATTTGACAGCATTGATTCGAAGAGAATTCAGCTTCTCTAAGTGGCTTAAGTAACAGCAACATAATGTGAATGCATGTATATCCATAAAGGCAAACGGAATTTACATTTATAATCTGTTAGGCTGCCAGAAGTTCCCTATACTTAATAATATCACAAATAATTATTTTTTAAAATTTACTACCTAATAACTGTTAGTATGTAGAAATGTAATACAAGGAAGACACTGTGATCAAGGCACAAAAACTTGTATCATTGAAGTAACAGTTGTGCAGACTGGATGAAATAACCACCACATGTTCTGTTATGATGCAGGCTTGTTCCTCCCTAGATGAATTTAATATACAAACGCTGTTCTCTGTGGAAAATGTAGATCACTTTAACTTCCCTCCACAAAGACAATAAATTTGAGTATTGCACAGATCACAACTACGAATTAGTGTTGTCCACTAATAAGAATAGTAGAAATTATGTAAAAAATTATGGCATGATTCTGATTGTGCTATGCATGGAGTTAATACCTATGTCATGCATAAGTGTTTACTCTGATTTGAATCCAAATTTTAGAGATAAGGACACTTGAGAAAAATTATCTTCATATAAAAAAGATTTTGCATTAAATCTCATTAGCAAACTTTAGTAGCAGAGCCTACAATGAGTTCTATTTTTAACCCACAAACTTTACATCTCCTGCAGTTTTACTTTATCAGCAGCTCTGGAAGAAAGATGGATAATGTAATCCCATTATAATCCTAGCCTCAAAAACCTAATGAAGGTCACTAGGAGTTAAAATGAAATCAACAAAAATGAGTGTGTGTGTGTGTGTGTGTGTGTGTGTGTGTGTGTGGAATTCCATTTAAAAATATTTTTAAAAACTTGTGTATATTCCATTCATTTATTTTCCAGTATGTTATAGGGTGTCTACAAGACCTTTTGTTGTCAAGCTTGACAACATTCAGCATCAAAGAGGAAAGAAATTCAGAAACTTCCTTCCCAACTTGGCATCCTCCACACTGTCCCCTCTTAGAGTATATTACCCAGTTTCACACATCTAGAAATCCTCTTTGACATTTTCCTTTTCTTCATCTCCCTTAACCAGTCAAAACGAGAGCCTGGTGTTTCTGCAAACTGTGAGACTCTCTCAAACCCATCTAGATCTTTCTGCCCCTTTTCCGTCAACCTTGTTCAAGTCATCGTAGTTGTCGTAGTCGTCGTCGTCATCATCATCATCATCATCATCATCGACTCTCCTCTGTATCTTTCTGTCTGAGAAGTCATGAAGCGAGGTCCCTGTAATGATTGTGGTGATTTGACAGAACAGATTCTAAGGGATCACTGGAATGCTAGAATCTGAATTCTGGCTCTGCCACTTGACAGATGTGGATCTTTGGAAAACTGCTGATCTTTGGATTTCAGTTTACTCATCTTTCTAGACAAAATAAGTAAAATTACCTACCTCATCATAAGGATTAAATAAGCTATTATAGATAAAGTTCTTGAAAAAGAGCCTAGAAATATGACAATACTGAATGCTTAGATAATTTTCTTTACTATAACAACCTACCAAGGGTTTTTTTACTTACATTCTTGCTTCCTCCTCTGTTTTAAAAACAAGGTCATTTTCTCTTTAAATAAAATTCTAATAAAGCAAACATCTTGCTTTAATGACTTTCATGAATTTTAGAATCACCTCAAAATTCTTATTATTACATGTAATCCATAGAGTAACTTACCTTTTTGTATCTTAGCTGATTCATGAATAGGGCATTGGTGTTGCCTAATAAAAGATGGGCCGTTGGGATTCACTGGCCTCTCTGTGAGGGAAAGATGGACCATCTTCTCCCTTGTGATTTATGGCCTGTGAAAGGTGCTAGAGGGTCAGCTATGAGTTCATTCCAACCGGACACCAATGAGCTTGTTTTTGAGTTTCATATGGGTCACCTTGTATTAAATTAGTGATGTTTATTTCCCATTTATAGATCACTGTACACATAGACTCTCAGCCCACAGAAACTTTGAGGCTTTCCTCTGGAAGAAAAGCAATTCTGCACCTCAACCATAACTATTGGGGATGTAGGCACTTGGTGAAGAAGCTGCCATCTAGAACATCTTTACTATCATCTCTATCAGAAGAGAGAATAGGAACTAAGAGGATCCTGGCTAAGGCATGAACTTGTATTTGAAACTATAGCAAATTTATAATTAATATAATTTCTTTCCATAACCCTCTGCCCAAAGAATTGATCAAGCCCAAATTTGATTTGGTGGAGAAGCATGATAAGGTAAGAAAGGAAAGAATGCATGAATGGATGGATGGATGGATGACTGCAAGTAATGCACACAATTGCAGTAGGCCTCATTTGTTGGCTGGTTTTATTGTTATTGTGTTGGTTTGTTGTTTTTTGTTGGGTTTTTTTTTTCTTCTGAGATTCAAGAACACTGGACATTTTTTTCATGCTTTGTACAGCTTATTTTTTTCTACATATATTTCCTTTGCTTGGAATGTTATCTTTATTGATCATCTTCCTTTACCTGGATCAATGGAACTGATCAGTCTTTAAATTTCAACTTAAATATTATGTTCTCAGCAAATAGCAAAGCATAGCAAGTTTCCTCCTATTAAATTGTCTAACAACATTCTACTATTTTCCTTTGTAATTCATGTCAAAATAGTAAGTGTGTTATTGAGTACTTGATCATTTGATGACCTTTTACCCATGTCCAAATAGAAATTTATAGAAAGTTTAATCCTTTTGAATCCAAAGCAGGTGTTAAATCTTTCCTAAATGATCACTATTTGAGGTGTACTTAAATTATCTCTGGTGGTTGTTCTGCCCATGAAATATCCTCAAAAGAATAATCCACACTTTTATAAATACAAATAAGCACTTTATTCCAGAGTATATCCATAAGTGGAGGCTTTCTCCCTCAGTAGGAAGGTGGCGAGGGAAAAAGTCCCCAGTGTCCCCCCTGCCACAATTGCTTTTGTGGCTTTCCTGGGTGCCACTGTCAGGACCGGGAGATTGAGATCATGGTTGGTGGGTTGGGGGATCAGTCATGTGGGTCGACTTTTGACTGCCTGGCTACTTTGCCCGCCTTTACTCTTTTCGTGTCACATAGACACTAGTTAATTCTTTACTTTGCAAGGACAGATAAGACTTTACCTGGGGCTTTTGTGTTTGCCTTAAGTTAAGAATTTTTATGGCCCACTTCTGCTTCTGGTAATAATCGGGGTTTATAAAAAATGGGGTTTATGCTGTCCCCTCAGTGGTCTAGTGGATAAAGAGTTGTGCTGTCAAACCAAAGAAAGGCTGTTCAAAGTCACTAGAGGCTCTGAATTAGAAAGATGGGCAATCTCCCATGTGATTTAGAGCCTCTGAGAAGCAACTGGAAAGACAGTTATAAGTAAATTCTAACTGGATGACACATAATAACAACAACATTAAATAGTAAAGCCAAAAATATTGTCCTTTTACTTAGCCAAAATCCATGAAAGATTGGAGGCAGTCATATGAAGTAATCCAGTTCCAAAATCTACTTTTCATTTCACTGTAGAGACACAGCCCAGGGAGGTTTGGCATTAGACCATAATAAAAACCAAGGTTATTTTGCATGCAGTAATAAAAACAAGAAGTTATAGGTACAATAGTAACAGGAAATCCATTTTGGAATGTCAAAAATTTTTAAGAATCACATTACCCCATTCTTTCCTCTCAGGATTCTGGCATTATTATTTTATATCCCAGAGAATAGAAGCTAGAGCTAAGCTTTAAATGTGTGCTTCTTAAAATTCTTTTGATATCAAAACTACCAGGAACATCATCTGGTTGGAATGATAGCTTTGTTTTTTCATCAAAATTCATATGTTAAAAAAAAACCCAATCTTCCAGTTGCATATACCAAATAGATTTTGCATTCCTGAGGTCTTTAGAAACTATTGTAGAATTGACTTCAGCAGAGATTTCCTTAGGAGATCTGGTGAGCATAATGTGTTGTATGTTGGTCTGCTAACGGAAAGATTAGCCATTCAAATAAATCCATGAGCCTGGAGAAAGATGGGGCAGCCTCCTCCCACATATTTACAGTCTTGGAAACTCAATGGAGTATTGGAATGAATTGGAATTGGTTCAAATAACAATAGTGGGTTTGGGTTTTCCCTTTAGTAACAATGTGACTTGAAACCTGTATTTTTAATTATAAAGCATAGAGACCTACTTTTTCCAGTTTAAATTTATTTATAACCATGAAGTCATGCAGAATCATTAAAAAAAGAAAACAAAATCAAACTTCCTAGACCAGAAGTGCTGCCGTTCACCATCTCATCTGCTCTATAGTGCAGCAACGATGGAATAACAAGAAATAGGATGAGCAAATGTGTAGCTAGACTTAAAGTCATGCTCAAAAAACACAAGCAATAAAAGAAAGCAGTCCTTTCCCTGAAGATTAGAGAGTAGTGAAGGATGATTTTCTAACAAGCAGAGAACAGAGACATTGCTTTGTGAGTAAGTTATATGCATCTGTATGTGCATTTTGTATGTTAATTCATTGATTTAAATGTGAAAGAAATAACTTGCTGGCTTTCTAGCTCAACCCAAGTAAGTATGCACCTTTGCCTCAGATATTCCTTGTTTAAAAAAAAAAAATCCACAACAATGAGATATCTCACCCCTATCAAAATAGCAAAGTTTAACAGAACAGCAAGCAACAAATGCTGGCAAGGTTGTGGAGAAACTGGAACCCTTATTCACTGTTGATGGAAGCGTAAAATGGTGCAACCACTGTGGAAAACAGTATGGCGCTTTCTCAAAAAGTTGTAAATAGAGAAACCATTTGATCCAGCAATTCCACTACTGGGAATATACCCCAAAGAGACCATAAATGACATCCAAGCAGATATATGCACACCCATGTTTATCGCAGATTTGTTTACAATAACAAGGAGTTGGAAACAACCTAAATGCCCATCAACAAACAAATAGATAGAGAAGCTGTGGTATATTCACACAATA
>NW_006399944.1:1048302-1050029 GCF_000299155.1 Elephantulus edwardii | reverse complement strand
TGATTAGGTATTATTGTCATGACAGGAGTCCAGAGAGAAGGCTACATGGTAGGGTGGACTTGGGGGGAGGGATTGTAAAACAATGAAAGAATTTTTCTTTACTTTTCCAAGAGGGTAGTGTGCTAGCAGGGAGGGTTGGAAGGGGAGAGAAGTGCAACAGTGGATGAATGGAAATCCAAAGTCTCTGTAAGTTTTCATTGAAATTAATAATAAATTTAAAAAAAAACTAAAAAAAAATACATTCTTACCCAGATCGTCTGCAGATTATCACCAGAATGATTTCATGGCACCATTCCATGACTGAAAAACCTCCGATAGTTCATAAAACCAAGTTCAGCCCCCACACCTTGTCATCATCTTCCTGTGCAAATTTATCTCCAATTTGTCTCCTCTTAAGACCTGCAAAAGAGAAGACCCCCAATAAAATGGAATGACATATTGACATCAGCAACAGGCTCAAGTGTATAGGAAAGAAAGAGGATAGCACAGGATAGGACAGGGTTCAGATCCGTTCTTCATAGTGTCACTATGTGTCCTACTCTATGCAATGGTACCTAACACCAACCTCGCTGACACTTAAGTACTCTGCTCCTTCTAAGCCTTCCTTCATGCTGTTTTCTCTATCCTTTCATTAATTCTGATGGCGTCCCTCCCTCAAAATCCACTCAAGTCTTCATGGATTTCCCACTTGTCTGAAGTAATGTGCATTTTGGTCACATTATCATTATCTTGCCAAAAGGACAAACAATATGTGATAGAAAAAGGGCAGCCGGAGTTTTCCTTTGAGCCAAAAATGACAAAGCTCTATCTCATATTGTGGACATGTTGCTAGGAAAAGTGATTCCTTGCAAAGGGACATCATGTTTGGAAAGTGGGAGGGTCAGCAAAAGAGATAAAGACTTCAACTTCAAAGATAGATTGGTGACTACAGCAACTAGTCAGAGGATATCATAAGGATTATACAAGATAGGACAGGGTTGTTCTTAGGTAGCTAACAAAAACAACTACAGCATGACCAAACTTGGCAATTTTTTTCATATACAACTTTGCATTGCTACTTAACAGATGTATATTGATACATCTGTTTCTCCTGTTAGATCACAGTATCTTCTGAAATAAGAATTCTACCTTTTTTCCCTCAGCATACTAGTTGTACTTACTCCTGCCAAAAATAATGCTATACACATAACTGACCCTCAAATGTTTCAAAAGTGTACACTAAAGCAAAGTTAAATATTTATAAGTGTAGTGGAGAAAGTTTTCTAAAGCTGTGGTTTTTCCTTTTTCTTAAGAAAGGTTTCTTTTGCAATATTTCTGAAAGAAGGATTATGGGTTACCCAGGGTGACATAAACAACTATGAGATCCTGGATGTACCTCTGAATACATGCCTAAGGCCCTTGCTGTTTCCCCCACAAATAAGCAAAAGAAAATACAAGGAGGTTCATTTTATAACTTGTCCCAGACAGACTCCTAGTGACTTGCATGATAAATTCTTATTCTCTGCAGTAATTTCACATAGGACTAGGAGAGAAGAGTATAAAATATAAAATATCATGATCAATGTACTAGATAATTCTCTCCCAGATTTGTTCCATATAAAGTAAATATAAAAGCTAGTTTGGATACAAGCAAACTATACGCCATCCCCTTTTCCTTATGACTCAGGGTGAAGTCTCTCTCAGGGAGGAGTGATAGGGAATGGCAAAGGACACACTGACAAAGAAGA
>NW_006399944.1:1047138-1048202 GCF_000299155.1 Elephantulus edwardii | reverse complement strand
AAATCTCTGTAAATGTTTATGAAAATTAATAAAATATAATTAAAAAAAAACATTTGAACTGTAGTGTGGTGAGTTACCACGTCTGGTACCACTAAAGAAGATTTCTATCACATCAGCTTTGTAAGTTCAAATTAAGTTAGTAGCGAATTTTCCGAAGCATAGCATGTTATATTGGCTCATTTCTTAAAACTTGGAACCCATTCTTTGAGAGGTAGATGTTGGCAGAACAATTAAGAGTCCCTGAGGGGAGAGTCATTGGTAGGAGGTTTTCCTCAGCTTTTGGGGTGGCATTGAGGAGAGGGCTCGACAATAATAACTGACAGGCAGAGTTGTCAGATAAAATATTGGATATCCAGATAAACAACAACTAGATCTTAGTAGAATTATGTTCCAGGCATACTAACTTAATTTGAACTTAGTATTTTTTTTACCTGAAATCTTAACTAGAAGTACTTCTTTTTTATTTTCTTTATCTAGCATACTTTGGGCATGCTGCAAGTAGGGGCCAGTCCTTAGAGAGGGACATCACGCTTAGGAGATTGGAAGGACATTGCAAGAGAGGAAGATCCTGGGGTAATGGGGATAGGTGTGTCAGGGACGATAAAGTTGGCTCAAGATAGAGCAGGCTTCAGGGCTGTTGTACATAGGGTCACTATGAGTCGCAAGTGACTCAACAGCATATAACAGCAACATTTCTAGTAACCTTCTCATCAGGGCAACCATATAAACGTGATATTGTAGTAGAAGCAAATAATGCATCTCAGGACTTTTTAAGGTGCCTCATCAAAAAATAATATTCTACAACTGTATTAAATATTATATTTCATTATTTCCTTCTATAAATCAAATTATAAAACAAGCTAGTTAGAGATCTTGCAAAAAGAAGAGAGCAATTTAGTAACTGATGAGAGAATTTATTACAGAACTTATTTTCTCTCTTCTCATTTCACATCATGTTTGATGCTGTTGTTGTGTACTGTTGAGTCAGAACTGACCCATAGCTGACCCTCCAGCAGGTTTTCAAAGGCTCTTAACTGCACAGAAGGAGATTGTCCATCCTTCTC
>NW_006399944.1:1024522-1046618 GCF_000299155.1 Elephantulus edwardii | reverse complement strand
GACGTAAGAGCTCGGGTGATACCATAGTTAAGCATTCTGCTACCAACCAAAGTGTTGCTAATTTCATGCCTACTGGGCAGCTCCATGGAGAAAAAAACCTTGACAATCTCTTCTTTCTTTGTATTTTATTATTATTATTAATTTTAATGAAAATTTACACAGACTTTGGATTTCCATTCATTCATTGTTGCACTTTTCTCCCTGCCCATCCCTCCTCCCCAGTTTGCTCTTCTCTTTGACAAGTAAAAGAAAATTCTTTCATTGTTATACAATCCCTTCCCCTCAAGACCACTCCACTATGCAGCCTTCATTCTGGACTTCTGTCATGACAATAATACCTAATCACATTGAAACAGATGAGGGAGAAAACTATTTAAGAGATATATGATTAGGTATTATTGTCATGACAATCTCTTATAAATTTTATAGCCTAAAATCCTATGTGAAAACTAGCTTTGTCAAATGGGATCACTATGAGTCAAAATTGACTTGACAGCACCTAACAATAACAAAAGCAACCTAGATGTAAGATTGAGAAAGATATAAGAGACTATAGGAAGATTTGAATGTGTTCATGGTTCCAACCCTCCCAGAGGCTCTTAGAACACAGGTCTGGTTGTCTTTTTCCAAAAGGTCACAGCCTTGAAAACCGTGGGGTTTTGTCTAGTTCTACTCTGCTCACTCAGGGTTTCCAGGAGTCAAAATGGACTCAATGGTAACATTTCCTGAGGGGAATTGGAAAACATATTAAGAATGTCATAAAAGCCATCTTTATACAATTTTCCTGATTCTAAGCCACACACTCTCATTCTGGACAGGGACTCCAAATTCCAGAGCACGAACTGCAACAATTATGAACAGCAAAATGCCGAAAGACCCTGCTTTGGAATCTCATTTGTTTCAACTTAGATGGATCTTTGTTACTTGTGGAGAGTTTTGGTGGCCTTCTGGGTAGGGGGCTGTGCTACCAGTCCAAAGTCAGGTAGTTAGAATTCACCAAGTGCTTTACAAGAAAAAGATAAGCAATGTCCTTCTGTGTGATTTACAGCCTTCTCAAAACTCACAGGAAGGCCAACTATGAGATGGTTTCAACTCAACGGTACATAAAAACACAGCACTCAAACTTGTTCTTATTCTCTCTAAATGACAAAGAATTCTTAATCCTTTACATGGGTGTGTGTCATGAATGAACTGAAATTTTAAGGAACACAGTTAGTCTATAGTAGATCCCATTACTCTGGTTGATTTCTATAGCATTAGTTTTAATAGTAACTCCTTGGAGGCCGCATAGAATTGCTCTGTGGGTTTTTTAGGTGGTCGTCTTTACTAAAGCAGATATCGAGGTGTCTCTTCCACAGAATAGGTAGGCAGATTCAAATTACCAGTCTTTTGATGCAAAGGCAAGCATTTAAACCATTGTGCCACAAAACCCAAATCCATTGCTCTCAAGTCAATTCTAACTCCTAACAACCCTCCATTGGTATTTCTGAAGCTATAAATCTTTCTGATGCTGAATCTCTTTCTCCCCTAGAACAGCTGGCAGATCTGAACCACCACCATTTTTGTACTTGTTTCTTAAAACACCACCAGGGTTCCTTAATCATGTGGGGGTGATTTCGAGCAAGGCATGTGCCAAACCCATAGTCAAAGCACTAAGGATTTACCAAAGTAATTGGTAAGTTGGTGGTTGCTTTGTATGTGCAATCAAGCCATCATTTCAGAATCTCAAATGCTAATGTATTTACTGGCTCCTGCGCTTTCTTATAAATTAAAGATGCCACTCAAAATGAGAGATAGAAACATCCTGTGAAAATTAAAACATGGTGAGACCGAGGTCTTGAGGAGTTCAGGTTAGATTGGAATTGGTTTTATTTAAACAGGCTTAATGTTTCCCAAATTAAACATTTACATTTCAGTAAATTATTTTCTATTGAGTCAATCCCTTTGACTAGAAATCTTTTCCAGAAACAGGCTTAGTTAGTTGCTTTTTCACCTAGGATTGTCTCTTTCTAAAGTTCAAAAGGGGAGTGCCACCTGGTGGAAATGTGCTTGAATTTATTTTGGTTACAGTTGGGCCACTGTGAAATCGTACATCTTTTGTCTTGAAAAATGTTTTCACTCCCTGTTAATGAACAGAAATTATTTTTCACCACGTCAGAAAAATATTTCCCTTAGGAAATGCTGTGCCTTCTGATAACAATGAGAAATAGTAGGAAATTATGACAAACCAGTAAGATCTGCCTTATGCTAGAAAGTCCAGAGGTTAAAAGACCGAATTGAGTGAGTACTCTTGTTACAGAAAAAAGCTCTCCTCAGTTAGAATATATATTTAATTAGTGTCTAGGTAAATAAAGAAACACCTTAGATTTTCCATACATTTTCCTTAGAATTCCTATATATTTCTGTAATGTGTATGTTTGTTTTTCATTTTTGGGTTTTCTTGTTGGTTGGCTTTTCTGGATTTTTTTCTTTTTTAGGTTTTGTAACATTTAAAGTTATTTTCTAACTGAAAGTCAAAAGCAGCATTAATGTTAAATTTTTCATCAAAATATCAGAAATTATTATTTATGAGTTGTGGTGCTGGAGAAGAATAATGAACATACCACAGATTGCCAAGAGAGCTAACAGGTCTGTCTTGGAAAGGGTGAAACCAAGTTTCTCCTTGAAGGCTAAGATTTTGAAACTTTGCCTAACATACTTTTGGCATGTGGTCAAAAAGGAACTGGAGAAGGATATAATGCTTGGAAGGATTGAGGGATAATGCAAGAGAGGAAGAACCCAGATGAGATGGATTGATACAGTAACTGGAGCAATGGGGTAAAGTGTGTCAGTGTTGGTGAGACCGGCTCAGCAAAGTTCATAGCTATTGTACATAGGGTCACTGTGAATTTCAGGCAATTCAGTAGCACATACCAACAAAATTTCAATAAAGTGAATTAGAATTTTTTTTAAAAAACGCAAAAGAAAAAGGGATAAAGAAAGAAAAAAGGACAAAAAGTAGAGATAAAAAAGGAGAGGTAATAGAAGGGAAGGAACAGAGTGAAAAGGAATGAAAAGATGGACATTAATTAATGGCTGTTTAGAGACACTCTCTAGATGAGGCAATTCGTAAAGTGTTCAACTATTAACCCAAAAGTTGACCATTTGAACCCTCTAAAAGGCAACTCAGAAGAAATGCTTGGGGATTTGCTTTCAAAAGGTCACAGCCTTGAAAACCCTGTGAAATCCAGCCCCACTCTGCGTATGACCGTCATGAGTTGGATTTAGTTCATCTGGGGCTTCCTGCTCCTCCTTCTCTGTTGTTTCTTGAGAGGCTTTTTGAGAGGATGGGGGTGGTGGTGGTGGTGGTGTTTGTTTGTAGTTGTGTGAGGCTTCTTCAGCAAAGGTCACAGAAATAAAAGTAAGTTGTTTCATTCTTTGAGTTGTAGATTCCACACGTGTTAACTTTACAATCTGAATGGCAAATCTTCAGCAAGATAAAGATTGTCAGTTCTTGGAAAAAGAGATGTGGGGCTGTAATTGATGTCTAAGTTAAAGTACTTCTAAATAAACACATTTAGAGGAAATTTTTGGAGACCTTCAATGCTCTGTAAACACTCTTTTGACCTACCACTGAACACTTGTTTAAAAGATTGTTCATTTAAAAATAACAAAAGGTAATGGAGCAATTTCTGAGCTTGTTATGTGGAGGCCAAGGGTATGAATTTGACCTTATGTCACTGGAATATTGTCTTTTAAAAACAATTATTGTTTTAGCAAAATTTGTAAAATCTCCTGCATTGACTTCCTAACGTTTTACACAGCAAAGCTCCATTTCTAGCCCTAACCAGTCAGCAAGCATATCTGAAGTTTTTCTGGCATACGATTGATGAACACCACTGATAATCAGCTCACAGGAGTCATTCCAGATTTGCATTGTTGAAATCAATAGCAGAAGTTTATCCTTGAGCTTATTTCAATGCAATTATCCTACAAAGCCTTTATCCACAGCAAAGTCTAAACAATAAAAGCCTTTAACAATACCAAAGTTAATGAACTTTGTTTACCATTCACAGATTACAAATGCACTTATATTGGTCCCATCTATATTGTTGTTGTTAGGCTTTTATGACTAAGAACAGCCCTAGGAACAAATAGACCTATCTGTCCTATCTGTTGCATTCTTATCATCTCTGACTCACTTGAGCCCAATGCTCCTGTTACTCTCATTGGGAGGCTTCTTTTCTTTACTGACCCTCCAACTTTCCATGAATGATGTCTCTTTGCAAGGAACAGCCTCTAGTGGTAACATGTCCAAAGTATAGAAGATAAAGTGTTATTGTCATCTTTGCTTTCAAGAAGCATTCTGGCTTTAGTTTTTTTCCAAGACATATCTGTTTGTTCTTCTAGCAGTCCATTCAGTACTCTTCTCCAATGCCACAACTCAAAGGCATCGATTTTTCTTCTGTCATCCTTATTCTTTGTGGAGTTATGTTGTTTTTATGTGCCATTGAATCAATCATGATTTTTGCCTATCCTATGCACAGTAGCTCTGAACTCTGCTCTATCATGACCCAATCTCACTGTCTCTGTTACTTACCCTCATTACTCCAGTTACTGTATCCATAAACAAATGGAACAGCACATCAGCAGAGAACTGCTGGAAGTACAGGCTGGGTTTTGAAGGGGTCATGGTACTAGGGATATTGCAGCTAATGTTAAATGAATCTTGGCTGAAAACAAGGAGTACCAGAGGAATGTCTATCTGTGTTTCATTAATTATGGAAAGACATTTAACTGTGTGGATCACAACAAACTGTGGCTGATTCTGAGAAAAATGGGAATCCCAGAACACTTGATACTGCTGATGCGAAACTTATACTTGAACCAGGAGGAGGTTGCCAGAACAGAGCAAGGAAACACTGCATGGTTCAAAATTGGGAAGAGTGTATGCCAGGGATGTGTCCTATCTCCATACCTTTTCAACCTATATACAGAACAGATTATCCGGGAGGCTGGGCTCTATGACGAGAAGTGTGGCATCAGGATTGGTGGGAGATTCATCAACAACCTGCATTATGCAGATGACACGACCCTGCTTGCTGAAACTGAGGAGGACCTGAAGTGTTTGCTGCAGAGGGTCAAGGACTGAAGCCTCCAGTATGGATTGAGGCTCAATATCAAGAAGACAAAGATTCTCACCACTGGGCCAATTGGCAGCATCAGAGTGGATGGTGAAGATATTGAGATTGTTCACAGCTTTAGTTTGCTTGGCTCCACAGTCAACACACTTGGCACCAGCAGCCAGAAAATTAAAAGACGTATCAGGATGGGAAAGTCTGCTTTTAGGGACTTCTCCAAAGTACTGAAGAGCAATGGTGTCACTCTGGAAACTAAGGTGAGCCTGATACAGACCATGGTCTTTGCCATTACTTGCTACGCATCCAAGGGCTGGACAATCAGTGGGGATGATAGAAGGAGAATTTAGCACCTTTGAGCTGTGGTACTGGAGAAGAATATTGAATATACCATGCACTACTAAGAAACCAAACAAGTTCATCCTGGAGAGGGTGAAGCCAGGCTGCTCCTTGGAGGCAAGGATTCTGAAGCTTCATCTGACATACTTCGGACATGTTACAAGGAGAGACCAGTCCTTGGAGAGGGACGTCATGCTTGGGAGGGTGGAGGGACGGCGCAGGAGAGCAAGGCCCTTTATGAGGTGGATTGATTCAGTTACTGGAGTAATGGGGATGGGAGTGTCAGTGACAGTGAGGCTGACACAGGAATGGGTTAGGGCTGTTTTACATAAGGACATAGGGTCATTATGAGTCATAGGTGACTCGACTGCAGATAACAACAAAATATATATAGATATATATTTACTCTAATTCTTGACAACTCATGTGTCAGAGCAAAGCTGTTCTTTTTTATGTGTTTCAGTTGTTACTGTCTTTGGAAAGGGGGTTCTGGTGGAGTAGTCTCTAAGAAGTTGTCCTGCTAACCCAAAGGTGACATTCTCTGGAGAAGATTCACAGGAAAAAGGCAATCTCCTCCTGTTAAGATACACAACTTGGGGAAGCGAATGCAGGGTCACCATGAATTGGAACTCACTTCACAACAGTGAGTGTGAGCTTGATTTTTTGGAAGTAAACTTTCAGAACTTTTCTGTCAGAGTTGTTTGAGTGTACCTTTTAGTCAGTATCTGAGGGCTTGACTGTTTATGTCTATCAAAGATTTCCAAAGTCAGAAAACTCAGGCTGCATCCTCGTTCTACAATTTAGAGTCTGTGTATCACAAGGAAATCATTGCACTCTTCCTTAATTTCCCTGTGTATAAAAATGAGGGCAAAGTGGTAATACGAACCAAAAGTATCCATATTATAATTTGATTTTCACTTAATTTGGGCAATATATGTGAAGGTACTTGGCACTATGCCTACCACATAATAAATTCCTTGAAATTTCAATTAATGTTGTTAGTGCTATATACCATCAAGTCAGAATCAACTCACAGCTTACCCATTAGAAGGTTTTTAAAGGTAGTAATGTCATCAGAAGAGAGGGCCTATCTTTCTCCCAGGGAGCCAGCGAATTTGAATCATGTGCCTTTGAGTGAGAACCACAACTCCTTATCACTAAGCCACTAGAGTTCCAACTATTCACATACTTGAGAGTAATTCCATCTATGTTTCTTCTGTAAGCTAGGTATCTTCCTTTATTATTATTATTATTATTATTATTATTATTATTATTATTATTATTTTGAAATGTATTCCTTAAAGCTATAATACTTTGTAAGAGGAAAAACTTTTATTTTGGAGGAAGAAAGTAGCCCAGAAAATTTTCAGAATATTTTTGTAAATCACTAGACAAAAGAACCATAAGCAGGCTGTCTACAGGCATATATAAAGAGCCAGAAAAATAATCATATTTCAAAAATCAGAGGATTCCAGTTTCATTGGCCCCATCCAAAGCCATGCAGAAATATTGCTCTTTGGCTCATATTTATGTCGTTCAAATAGACGAATGCTATACCTGGAATTATTGCTCTTTGTAATAATTTGTTTGCATTTAACTTTCATCAGATTACATCAGCATATTAAAAGACAATGTTTTCTGCTTAAATGTTTTTCCTACAAAATAACTTCTTTTTCCAAAAGGTGCAACTGATATATTAAGTATCATCTCAGATTTTAGAAGTCCAATTTCTATTTCACTGAAAATTGAATGTTTTCACCAGCCTTAATTCCATTTAAACCATTGCTATCCCATTCCTAGGAAATTTTGGTGGCCTAGTGGTAAGACGCTGTGTTGCAATCCCAAGGACATGTTCAAATCCACTAGCTTCTCTACTGCAGAGGGTTGGGCAATCTCCTCCCATTCAATTCACTGCCTCTGAAAACTCACAAAAGTGTCAGCTGTGAGTTTGTCACACAATAGCAATAACAGCATACTATTCACCACTTGTAACATCCTTGGGAGGATTCACCACTAGGCTCATATATTTAGCCTCATTGGCTTTAATTTCCTTCAGTTCATTAATAAAAACTAAATTCAGTTTATACTTACCAGCAGTTCTGTGAGAAGCATATGGGCAGTCACTCATATGACACTTGTAAAATGGTACAGCCACTCTGGAAGGCAGTTTGGTGCTTCCTCAAAAAGCTAAACATAGAAATTCCATATGACCCAGCTATTCCACTACTTGGAATATACCCTGAGAATATAAGAACTGAGACACAAATGGAAATTTGAACACCAGTGTTCATAGCAGCATTATGCACCATTGTAAGAATATGGAAACAGCCCAAATGTCCAACCATAAATGAATGGATTGAGAAATTATGGTATATTCACACAATGGAATACTATGCAGCACACAGGAGCAATAATTTTATAAATTATTACCTAACTTGAGAGGGACTGGAAAACATTATGCTGAGTGAACTAACTCAGTCCCACAAGGATAAATATTATATAAAACTGTTATTATAGAATGATTCTAAGCATCCAAGAAGGGCGGGAGAGGTTGAAAGCAGAGTGATTTGGATGTGCAGGGGGAGGGAGAATTAGTATTGGGTTGTACAATTTGATGTGGGGATAGGGGAAATTGAAAGAATTTGTTTGAATTTGTATTTGAATTTTGTAAATAAACTAGTAGAAAATAAAAACAATTTAAAAAATATGTACAATCTAATATCACCATGAGTCAGAATTGATTTGATTACAGCGAGTTTAGTTTGTTTTTTTAAGTTCATAAAATAATAAAGATAAATGCATTCCAAGAATAGATTTTTGACTCCTATATAAGCAAAATAAATGTACACTAACTTATTCTTGTAATGGGGAGCTCTGTCATGTAACCTGTTATTATACCTGTAGGTATAATACCTACCTGTAGGTAGCTCTGTTATTATACCTGTGGGTATAATCCAAAGGCAGCTCCTTTCTGAAAGTTCACATCTTCCAGTGGCCCCTCAGAAGAAAAGACACTCCCTGTAGCAATCAACAAACAGCCTCTGAAAACCCAGTGCTGGGACACCTATAAGTTCTCACTTGACAGTAAAGAGTAAAAGAGTGAATACAACTGTATTTATAAAATATAAAGAATAGGAATAGAAAAAGGAAAAGGATAACATATCATGGAAAACAACGAAGGTCTACTTCAAGAAGATTAGAGTTTGAGTAAGTGTTGGTTTCTCACCAGAAAGCAAATATTTTTCATTAATAATTTGTAGGTGATGTGGAGTGAAAGTTATGCAACGTCTCGCCATAAAATTCACCTTCATGAGAGTCATATGGATGACGTATCCTTACCTCATGGCTTACATGGGTGATTTAGGATATAATTGACAATTTCTCTTAGGTAAGTGATGTAAAATATGATTCTTAGTATTTCCATGTAAACTGTTTACTCACAGATTTTCTTTTGCTCCTGTTATTTTGCACATTTCCCTCCCTCCTCTTCTCTTTCCCCTCCCCCAGTTCATGGTTGTTTTTTTTTGGGGGGGGGTGTTTTTGTTTTTTTTTTAAATATCCAATCATTATTGCACAATTTCCTCCTTTGCCCTCACTGAGACCACTTTGCAGTGAACTTCTAATTCTGGACTTTTGCCATACAAATAATGCCTAATTATATATTCCTTTTAAACAAGTCTTTCCTTCATCTGTTCCAGTACAGCGTTCCTTATTTATCCCCTCTTTTCCTAGTTTTCCCCCAACCCTACATGTCAGTCCTGTTTTATGACAGTGGTATCATGCAGTATTTGTCCTTTTATGCTGAGATAGTTCACTAAGCATAATGTTTTCCAGTATATCCATGGTGTGTAATGTTTTACAAATTCCATGTTTTTTCAGTGCTGTGTAGTATTCCATTGTATGAGTACACAATATTTTTCTCTCCCTTCATATGTAGATGGATAGGCACTTGGCTTGCTTCCAATTCTTTGCTATTGTGAATAACACAACAATAAACATGAGTGTGTTCATATCTAATTGAGTGGCAGCTCTGGTTTTTCTAGGGTATATTCCCAATAGTAGACTCACTGAGTCAAATGGTTTTTCTATTCTCAAATTTTTGAGAAAGTAATATACTGCCTTCCATAGTGGTTGAACCATTTTACTCTCCTACTAGCAGTGAGTAAGTGTTCCAATCTTTCCACAACCCTGCCAGCATTTGCTGTTTGCTGCTCTGTTGAAATTTGCTATTGTTACTGGGATGCAACGATATCTCATAGTTGTTTTGATTTACATCTCTCTGAGCTAGGGATTTTTAACATTTTTCATGTGTTTGTTTGCCATCTGAATGTCTTCTTTAGTGAAGTGCCTGGTCATGTACTGTGCACATTTTGCAATAGGGTTGTTTCTTTTTATCTTGTTGGAGTGCTGAGATATTCTATAAATTTTAGATATGAGTCACTCATGCGATATGTCATTGCCAAATATGTTTTTTCCAAGTCTGTGAGTTTCCTTTTTATTCTGTTGGGGAAGTTTTTTGATGTACATAGGGATTTTATTCTTGGAAGGTCCCATTCACCTATTTCATTCTCTCTTGATTGTTAAGTGTTTCATAATATTTGGAAGGCAGTTCACACTGTGAATTAGAACTTCTAGAGTTCTTCCTAGCTTTTCTTTGATGAAGTTCATAGTATTTGTTTTACTCCTATCCTTGATCCACTTTGATTTAGTTTATGTGTATGGTGTGAGTTGTGGAGCTTGAAAGAGTTTTCTGCAGATACTTTCCCAATTTTGCCAACATTGTTTGTCAAGGAGGCTGTTGTTTCCTCAATTGATTTCATTTTCTTGCCAAAGATCAGTTTGCCATAGATAGATGAGCTAATTTCTGGGTTCTTAATTCTATTACATTGATCTGTGTGTCACTGTACCATACTTTCTGAACACCATGTTTGTGTAGTTGGATTTGAGATCAGGAAGTGAGGTGCCTCCTACCTTGTTTCTCTTTTTCAGGAGTGCTTTACTTATTCAAGGTCTCTTTCCGTTCCAGACAAAATTGGAAATTGCCTTCTCATTGAATAATCGAACTGGTATCTGTATTGAGATTTCATTGAACTTGTAGATTCCTTTTGGTAGAATTGTCATTTTCACAATATTGAGCTTTCCTATCCATGATCAAGGTAAATTCTTCCATTTTTCCAGGTCTTTTTTTTTAATTGCAATAATGTGTTGTAATTTTCTTTGTATAGGTTTTTTGTATCTCTAGTTCAATCTACTCCCAAGTATTTAATCTTGTGATTAGCTATTGTGATGAGTATTATTTTTCTTAGCTCCATTTCTGTTTTCTCTTGGTCACTGTACAGAAATCCAACTGAATTTTGTATGTTGATCTTATATTCTACTACTTTCTTAAATTGGTCAATATATTCGATAGTTTTCTTGCTGAATCTTTAGAATTTACTAAGTATTCTTTTATATCATCTGCATGTAGAGATAATTTTACCTCCTCTTTGCCAATTTATTTACCTTTTATTTCTTTCTCTTATCTTATTGCTCTTGCTAAGTCTTCTCATACAATGTTATTGTTGTTGTTGTTGTTAGGTGCCGTTGAGTCAAACATGACTCATAGCTAACTTATAAACAAAAGATTGGAACCCTGTTATATCTTGTACCATCCTCGCACTTCCTGACACACAGAGCCCATTGCAACAATCCACCTGGTCAAGTGTCTTCCTCTCCTTTGCTGATCTTCTGCCCTTTTCACCATCATATCCTTCTGAGAAATAGCAACTCCTAGCAATATGTCTAAAATATGTGAGACAAAGCCTCATTATTCTTGCCTCCAAAGAGCACTCCGACTTCATCTTGCTTGGACCCACAATTAACACCCTTGGTATCAGCAGTCAGGAAATAAGGAGACACATTGCACTGAGAAAATCTGCAGTTAGGGATATTTCCAAGTTATTGAGGAGTAGTAATATCAGTTTGAAGACTAGGGTATGTTTGAGTCAGGCCATAGTATTTCTGATTATTAGCTATACATCTGAGAGCTAGACAATTAATAAGGATGATAGAAAAAGAACTGATGCCTTTGAGCTGTGATGTTGGAGAAGAGCACTGAACATCTCATAGACGGCCAAGAGGATGAACAGATATGTCCAAGAATATGAACAAATAATATTGAATAGACGTGATTATAAGTGTCTTTGCTTAGTCCTACTCTCAAAGAGAATGCCTTTAAGTTCTCTCCATTGAAAATGATGTTGGCTCTTTGCTTTATGTATATATTTTTCACCATGTTAAGGAAATTCTTCTCTATTACTATTTTGTCAAGTGCTTTAATCAGGAATTTATGTTAGTTTTTGTCAAAGGCCTTCTCTACACCAATTGATAGGATCATGTGGTTCATGTTCTTTGATTGGTTAATGTGGTTAATTACACTGATTGTTTTTCTTGTGTTGATCCATCCTTGCATACTTGTTATGAATCCCACTTGGTCATGGTGATTTTTTTTAATGTACTGTTGAATTCTATTGGCCAGGATTTTATTGAGAATTTTTTCATCTATGTACATTGATATTGGCCTGACATTGATATCAAGGATATATTTGCTTCATTGTCAGGGAGAATTTAATCTTTTTCTGTTTTCTGAAATACTTTATGTACAATTTGTGACAGTTCTTCTCTGAATGTTTGATAAAATTTACTTGTAAAACCATCTGGTCCAGGGTGTTGTGGTTTGTTGTTATTGTTGTTGTTATTGGAAATTGTTTTATTACCTGTTCAAGGTCATCTTTTGGAACGCATTATGTTCAGGTGTTCAATCTTGGTCTGTGTCAGTTTAGGTAGGTTGTGAGTTTCTAAGTATTTTTCCATTTCCTCTAGGTTTTCATATTTGTTTGAGTATAGTTTTTCATAATATTGCATTATTAACTTCTTTATTAAGAAGTTAATTCTTTATTTATCCTCTTATTAAGATTTTTTTTTCTTTATTTTCCCTTATTTGTTTTCCTGGTGGTTTGTCAATTTTATTGACCTTTTCAAAGAACCAGCTACTGGTCTTGTTGATGGTTTCAATTGCTTTTCTATTTATTTCTGCCCAAATTTTTATTATCTCATTTTTTAGATGTTGGGTTAAATAATCAGTTATCCTTTTGCCCCCCTCCCTTCTGATGCTTATTATTTATTCTTATTCTTTATTGTTCCCTTCTGATACTTCCCTTCTCTTGTTTATTGCTTTAAATTGACTTCTAATTACTGCTTTGCTGCTTTCCCGAGGCTTGTGTAAGTTGTGTTTTCATTTTCATTCAAGAAACTTTTTTTCTTTTTTCTATTACTCACTCTTGTTTAAGCAGAGTGTTGTTCAACTTCCAAATTTATGGGTTTTCTTCTTCCTTTACGCTTTTGTTAGTAAATTCTAATTTTGTAGCATCGTTGTCTGAGAAAATGCTTTGAATTATGTCTATGTATTTTAATTTATGGATGCTTGTTTCCTGACTTAAAGTGTGTTCTATTCTGTATAGTGTTCCATGAACATTGGAGAAGAATGTCTAATGAGCTTTTTGGGGGTGTATTTTCCTGTGTATATATCTATGAGATAATATTGGTTTATTGTGTGATTTAATTTTTCTGCATCTTTGCTGAATTTCTTTCTGGTAGTTCTTTTTTTTTTTGAGAGTGGTGCATTGAATCTCCTACTACTGTTATGGAGTTGTCTATTTTTTTTTCAGTTGTGTTAATGTTTGCTTTATGAATTTTACAGCTCTATCATTTGGTGCATAGATACTTATTATGGTTATGGCCTCTTGCTGTATTGACTCTTTCAGCATTATATAGTGACTTTCCTTGTCCTTTGTGATTGTTTTCATGTTGAAATCTACTTTATCAGAGATTAATATTGCTAATTCTGGTTTTCTTCTGGCTGCTTGGGATTTTTTCCCCCTAACCTTTTTATTTTTAGTCTTTCTTTATCTTTACTTTTCATGTGTGTCTCCTGTAGACAGCCTATTGATGGATTTTTTTGGGCTTTCTCCAATCTGATGTTCTTTTTCTCTTCTCTGGTGCATGTAAACCATTCATATACAGTGTAATTATTGAGAAACAAGGGTTTACTGCTAATTTTTGTTGATTTTTTTTTGTATTGTTGGTGTTACTTTGATCCATCCTGCTTTCTTTGATGCTTCTGTAATAAAGACTTCCTTCGGCATTTTCTGCAATGATGCTCTTGTTTTTACAAACTCCCTTAGTTTCTGCTTTTCTGAGAATATTTTGTTCTCAGCATCCTATTTGATGAATAATTTTGCCAAAGATTACACAGGTCTTAAAAATGAACAATAACACCAGAGAGACTCTCATTCCTTGGGATGGGCAATCTCCTCCTGTGTAACTAATTAACTGCCTCTGGAAACTCATCTCCTACAGGTCAGATCCAACTTTACAACTCGATGATACACAACAGCAACCAAAACTATGAGGTAAGCAAGGCAGGAACAAAGTTCAAATGCCAGGAAGAGGTAGAAGGATTAATGGAAGCAAGACTTACAGAGAGGAAAGGGAAAGAGTGATGTTTAATTAAGGGTATTGTCATTAAATCATAAAACAAAATGCATATTAATGATTACATTGAAATTCAGTTTGCTTTGCAAACTTTCTGATCACAGTAGAAATGGAAAAAAATTGTTGTCTTTTACAACAGCTTAAAAAGAGGACAAGATTAGGCTAAATGAAGAAAAACCAGAAAAGGACATGAAAAGAGTGGAGAGGAAACCGAGATGTCAGGGGAAAAGAAGAAAAACATGAAGAGGTAATAAACATATAAAGGAGGAAGGAAAGAAACAAGGTTTTTTTAAAGTTAGTGCTTTCTTAAAATAGGAGTTAATTAACAGCGATATGTCATGTTTAGTAAATAAATCAAACATCTTAAGTGTTTACTTTGAGACGAGTCATTAGAATAAATCATACTTAGGAATTGATCTTCTAAAAACGTTGCTTTTATTCAAACAGACAACTGAGAGACTTCTTCATTTTTCTGTAAACTCCTTTTATAGTGTCTGTGTACCAAATGAGGAAGGCAGCATCGTGCTGGAGACCAGTTTGAAAGTTTTCTACAAGAGCTGGTTCTACAGAAGCTGTTGGCTGGAATGGGTGAGCTGTAGGGTAAAATGTTGATTCGCTAAGGGAAGTGAGGTGTTTGTGATAAGCCTTCTATTTAAAAATCCATTAGCTATGAGTTGTCTACAACTCAATGGCACTTAACAACTATAAACAACTACAATGTAAAGAGAACTACATTGGCCTAGTGGACACAAAGATATACTCCGAAGCCCAAGATGGATGATTTTAATCTGAAACACTCAGGCCTGGTTTAAATTGTTTTTTGTCAAACATTCTTCTAGGCGGTATAGCACTGGTCTGTGCATACAGTGACTGCTGTGATGCTGAACACTGTGACACTGATGTACCAAATATGATAATGGTTACCCATAGAGGACAGTGTTTGGTGGGGCTTCCTGATTAAAACAAGCTTGGAAGCAGGAGTGGCATCTACTTCTGAAATGGCTTGCCTCCGGAAACTATGAACGGTGCTCAGGTCTTTTGTTCATAGGGTCGCTATGAGTCATCTACGACTTGGTGATACTTAACAACAACAACAACATATGTATCAAATATATTTGCATTGACTGAATAACAGAAAGAATATACAAAAAAATACATATAATGAAATAACCTTGATAGAACATTTTCATCACAAAAAGTTTGTGAAGAATTCTCCACAATGACTTTTGTAAATATAACAGAGATTCAAGTAGAAACACACTGGCTAAGAAAGTCTAAAATAAGAACAAAAAGAGCTCCATAAAGACCCACAGTTTGGGTTACTCTCAGGGATATCATTTCTTAAAGACAAGAAGAGTGGAAATACAAGTTGAAAATTACAAAACATACTCCTTCTTTATTTTGAGAATCCCTCTTTTATTTTGCTTCTATTTTCATGATTCCCTAGAACAAACTCTGTTATATACTCCAAGACTCCCAGTGAGATCACAGTCATACAGAATTATTTATTTTTATAAGCTAATGGTTTTGCCTCCTTCCAGTGACTTTTAGGAGAAGTATAGTTCTTTAATCAGTTGCCAGGAAATTCAGTCTCCTGATGGTGATCTTCTGAGTATCACAGTGAAAGTGTGTTCTTTAGGATTGTAGTTTTTTCACAGAGTGGGCTACTGGTGTAGCCCACAGACAGCAGGGCTGCTAACTGTATCCCTGGTTCAAATGCCAGTGGATTCTTGGGGAAAAGATAAACAGTCTCCTTCCATGTGATTTTCAGCCTCAGAAAATGTGCTAGAGGATAGGCTATGACTCATTTCTTACTAAACAGCAATGAGGTGTTTTTTTTTAGTTTTATAAGGTGAACAATAACACTAGGAGACACACACTCTCTAGAACATATGAGACCAAAGGATACTATTTGCTTAGGAACAAAGCTCCAAAGACAGGAAGGGACAGAAAAAAAGGAAGGACAGATATGGTAAAAACAGGGAAAAAGGAAGAGTTCTTTTACATATTGATATCACTATCAAAGCAACAAATAAAAATGTATGGATATTGTTGAAAGGAAAACCAATTTGTTCTGTAAACTTTCACCCAAATCACAATTTCTATAAAAGAGTTTGTTTTGTAATAATAAGTAAGTAAATAAAAACCACAATAAATATAGTTTACAATAAAGTAAATAAAAATACAAACTCTTAGCTGTGTCAGCCTTGACTCAGAAGGATCCATAATCAGGTTTCTGAGGCTATAAATTGCAATGGAAAGAAACTGTCCATCTGTCTCCTGCTAAGCTATTGGTGGATTTGAACCATCAAAAGAAAGACACTGGGGTTAGTAGTGCACCTTGCTATGAACTATGCCACCAGAACTCCCTTAAGAAGAACCAAATGCTGCCACCCAAAGGTAATAAAGGAGGTCAGAATTGCTTCCACTGTGGAAAGCTGGGCCACTTCAGTAGACAGTGTCACAGACGAGAGCCACAGATAGGCAAGGGAGTAGAGAGGAAGCTCCCACTCACTTGCTTTAAGTGTGGCTCTGAAGGGCACTTGGCCAAGGTGGCCCACATCAGGTCCTCATGTCAGACAGGACTGACAGGCCCCAGCTCCCAGCTGGAAACAAAAGAGGATGCTTCAATGATTTAGATCCTCCCAGAAGAGCTGTGGATGAGCATTAACATTACTGGTAAGTATATTCATTTTCTCCTGGACACAGAGCCTACTAATTGGTCCTAAAAGCCTTCTGAGGGCCCAACTCTTCTCACTATCTCTTAGTTGTTGGAATGGATGGAAAACCTCATAAGCAGTTCCTTACTTCACCTCTACCTTGCATGTGAACTTCCGAGTTGTAAAACAGCCCAGTGGTAGATGGAATTTGCTCCAGGACTTAAGAAACATAAATGACATAGCTAAGCTTCTACATCTTGTGGTTCCTAACCTGTACACTATAATAGACAAAGTGCTAGTCTATAGGCCTTTTATTGTAAGAACCACCTTCCCTCTGTAACTTGATTTGTATCACTACTAGAACCTCTACTCGGAATATTATTGCTTGTTAATTTTTTACTCATGTACTTTTAACTTGTTAGTTAAATTTGTGTCTTCTAGGTTGCAACACCTCCATGATACATCTTCAAGGATATGAACATGTATGGCTAAGCACAATTGATAACAGTGCATCTAAATTCCAAAATCAATCTCCATAATAGTCTATGTGTTTCCTACTGCCAAAGGAGCCCTTTAGAGTAGTGAGAGAAGATCTCCACCCTGAAACGCACAGCGTCCCTTTTCAGCAGGAAGTAGCTAAGAGAATATGCCATCCCCTTTTCCTTATGAATCAGGGTGAAGTCTCTCTCAGGGAGGAGTGATAGGGAATGGCAAAGGACACACTGACAAAGGAGATTAATCAGAACTGACTTTGACAAGCACTGTGGCAATTGTACAATTAAAACAGACATTCGGGGGGAGGGAGAAAAATGAACTGGGAAGGAGGTAGAGAAAACAGTGCAACAATGAATGAATGAGAACCAAAAATCTCTGTAAATGTTCATTGGAACTAATAAAATTTAATAATAATTAAAAAAAGAAGCATCAAATGCTATCATCCACTGCTAAGATTTTTCCAAAGTGGCCAGAAAAATTCTGTATGTTGGTTGTTGTTGTTGTTGTGTACCATTGCATCAGAACTGATACATAGCAGATCCTCCAGCAGGATTTCAAAGGCATTCTTGTCAAGCAGTATGAGATTGCCCATCTATCTCCCACAGAGCAGCTGGTAGATTTGAACTGCATGCCTTAGAGATTGCAGCTCAGCTTCTTATCACAAGGTCATCAGAGATCATATAGTGAAAGATTTTTGGGTTTTGGTTTTGTTTTTTTTTAAGTAGCCTCTGGTGACTAATTTTATCACTATCATAAATTATTTATGTTACAGGACACCAACTATTGATTAAATCAGTATTCAAAATAAATTGTATTGTCTCTGTTTGGTAATTATATCAGGCTTTGTCTGGTAATTTCCTTAATGTTCAAATTGCCAGATAACTAATTGCAGGTTTTAATAAACAATACTAAATCCAAATTAGTAATTTTAGTCAGAGACACCATAGTGTGTGATTTCTTTGTAAGCTATAAGTTGTTGTTGTTGTTGTTGCTGTTGTTGTTGTTGTTGTTAAGTGCCGTCGAGTCGCAGGTGACTCATAGCGACCCTATGAAGGAGAGTCCTCGACACTTGGGTGCCTTTCATCCTCCCTCCAGGTTCATAGGGTTTCCGGAGGCAAGCTATTATGGAAGTGGATGCCACTCCTCCTTCCAAACAGACAGTATTTCTTAAAGTACAATTGCTAGTACGAGTTTCAGCTCAGGGTTTTCTATCTTGGCTTTTGTCAAAACATTGGTGATAAATGATGTACTACCTATTTTTAAAAATGTGAACTTGAATGGACTGTTGTTTGTAAGAATGTCATCAGTCTCACCTCAGGTCTGGCACTGGGTTTTTCTGGCTTTTTCTCAATTCACCTTGCTAAGAGGCCAACCTCAACAGGTGTTTGGAAGAACACTAACAGTAAGTATATGGGCCTGCAGGGACCCAAAGGGCTGACAAAGCATCTAGAACCGAAAAATTCTATGTACTTTATGCAATACACATAAACATATCTCTATAAAATATATATCTTCATGAAATATACAGATGTTAAATCTATCTAAAACATACATATTTTAAAAGAACCTACTGGTAAGAAACAACACTATTATCCCAAAGGCATGTGGTTTAAATCCACCAACAACCCCACCAGAGAAGGATGGGCAATCTCCTCCCATGTGATTAACTGTCTCTGAAAATCAGCTACAGGTCCAATGGTACACTACAACAATAACAACCTTCCTTCATCTTCCTAGATCATAACTTCCCTTCCTTTTTTCTCAAATAAATATATGTTCTTTTCCTCTAACTGAACTTTAAATATCTTAAAATAAGGTCTGGGGAAAAGCAGAGGGAAGGGACATTGTCAATGAACCTAATTCAGGACAGAAGCCGGCGAGAGACCTGGCCCTAAATCAAGAGACAAATCAACAATAGCTCCCCACTGCTCTGATTGCCAACCCCATCAAGCCAAAAGAGATTAAGGCGCTTCCAAAAACAATTTGGGGGCAGACTAAAGATGGAGCCAACCAGTAATTCACATGAGTAAGCTATTATTCCATAAGCACAAATTCTGCTTGAAAGCCCAAATGATCCACTTGAAATACAGAGGGTTTATAAATCCATAGGAATTTTGCCATACATCATTTTCTTGCCCACATTTAAAATTCAAATGATTCTTAAAGTTTATTTGGCTTTTAAAATTAATATTAAAGAGTACTGAACAGTGTGTTGAAATTAGACTTATCAAAACCATATTGAATCTTATTCATTTTCAGTCAGTAAACAAATGAGCTCTCCATTTTGGAAAAAAAATATGTATGTATCAGAACGCAGCGTAGTATTACTTGACTTTTTGGGGTATTTTCTTTAAATAGCAAGGCATTAAAAGACTTCCTGTTCTGATATTTTAATATAAGTAGTATTTCATGTGAAAAATAACTCTAGTAGAGACTGTCTGAGTGTTTTTTCAGCACACAGTCTGCTCCTTTCTCTGAGACCTGCTCCCAACACAGAGGTGGTACCTCAGCAGCCGTGTTTCTCTTTGTAACCACATTCCTGAACCAAGTAGGGAGGGAGGACATTCAAACCAAGGCAGTGGAAACATATCTGCAGAGAGGCGAGAAAGATGCTGACACAGAGAAAAGTGTAGGAACAAAAGGATGGAGATATTATTGTAAACTGTATTCCCATAAAAGAAATCTTGACATATTAAACCCTGCAAATATGACGTTGTTTGGAAATAAGAGTGTTTTTAAATGGTATGATCAGTTAGGTTAGCATAAAGTCATAACAAAGTAGGTTGGGTCCTAGTCTAATATTGTTGTTGTTGCTTGCCTTCCAGTCGAGCACAACTCATAGCGACCCTATGAACAAAGGCCTGATGCCCCTTTACAACTATCAACATAGTAGTACCCTTATCAAAAGAAGAAAACAGAGAGAAGAATGCCTTGTGATACTTAATCTGCAAGCCAGGAACCTGAGGCTAGCTGAAGTTAGAAGATACAAGAGTCAGACTGATTTAACTTAGAAAAGTTTCCGGAATTATGAGAATAAATTTTTTGTCATTTAGTTCACCTAGCATGTGGTACTTTGTTACCAGTTGTAACTGTTGTTATGTGCTGCCGAGTCGCCTGTGACTCATAGCGATCCTATATATAACAGCCCTGAACACTGCTCTATCCTGTGCCAATCTTATTATCTCTGATACCCCTAACCTCAATACCCCAGTCACTGAATCAATCCATCTCATCAAGGGTCTTCCTCTCCTGCGCTGTCCCTCCACACTCCCAAGCATGACGTCCCTCTCCAAGAACTGATCCTTCCTTGCGATATGTCCAAAGTATGTCAGACTAAGCTTGAGAATCCTTGCCTACAAGGAGCAGCCTGGCTTAAATCTCTCTAGGATGAACCTGTTTGTTCTCTAAGGAGTCCATGGTATTTTCAATACTCTTCTCCAACACCATTGCTCAAAGGCATCAATTCTCCTTCTATCCTCCCTAGTCATTGTCCAGCTCTCTGATGCATAGCAAGTGACTGCAAAAACCATGGCCTGTATCAGGCACACCTTAGTATCCAGACTGACGTCGTTGCTCTTCAGTACTCTGATGAGCTCTCTGACAGCAGACTTTTTCAGTGCAATACGTCTTTTAATTTCCTGGATGCTGGTGCCAAAAGTGTTGATTATAGAGCCAAGCAAATGGAAGCTGTTGACAATCTCAATCCTTCACCATCCATCATGATGCTGCAAATACGCCTAGTGGTGAGAATCTTTGTTTTCTTAATATTGAGCTTCAATTCGTATTGAAGGCTGCAGTACCCTAGGGAATGAATTCAACAACCACTCCTGGAGTAAGTCCGCATAAAGCCCTGCTAAATTTGGATTCTGTAAAATGTCTGGCACAATTTTATAAAATGTTCTCATATTATTTTGAAGTGGGCTTCTGTTTATTTCAACCTAAGAGGCATTGATCAACATCAAATAATGATTAGTGACCTTCAATTAGTTTATTGTCAACAGCAAAAAAGATTGACTCTAAGATAAAATGTCAATATCTATAAATGAAGAGCCCCCAATTGCCTCCACATATCAATATATACACAAAAATGTACACACATCTCACACACATTTAACTTCATATCATTTCTATTTGATTCTAAACATGATGTAATATGTATTTCATAAAAGAGCATAAAAATAAAGGGTCTGTTAAACTGGTGAGATACTCTCTCATTGTGGTTTTGATCTTCAGCTCACTTATTGCTGGTTATTTCGAGCATTTGTTATTTCTTTGTGCAGTGTCTGTTGGTCATCCAAATGTCTTTATCTGTGAAAAGTCTTTTCATGTCTTTTGTCCATTCGGTAATTGGTTTATCACTCTTTCTCTTGTGAAAAGCCCTTTAGGATTCTGTAAACTTTCATTATGAGACCCTTGTCTGAGATGGCATTGCTAAATGTTTTTTTGGATAGTGTTTTTGTTTGTTTGTTTTGTTTCATTTTTTCCAGTCAATAGGCTTTCTTTTCACCCTACTGGAAAAAACAATGATGTGTACAGGGACTCAATCTTTAGAAAGTCTTTTTCATCGATGCTATCCTCTCCTGACTGTGTATTTCTGACCATATTTGCCAGCTCTTTTATAGCAAAATCTAGGCCTTCTAAGAGTGGTCCTATTTTGTCTCTTATTATATTTATGATTTGGGGCTTTATCCCTACTTTTCTGATCTACCATAAGTTGATTTGTGTGTGTAGTGTGAGATGTGGATCCTACTTCAGCTTTCTTTTTTTTTTGTTCTGTTTTCATTCATTCATTGTTGCACTGTTTTCTCCACTCTCATCCCCAGTTCATTCTTCTTCCCCCCCCATGTCTGTTTTAATCGTCCAATTGCCACAGTGCTTGTCAAAGCCAGTTCTGATTAATCTCCTTTGTCAGTGTGTCCCTTGCCATTCCCTATCACTCCTCCCTGAGAGAGA
>NW_006399944.1:1010267-1022087 GCF_000299155.1 Elephantulus edwardii | reverse complement strand
CCCTGCTCTGTTCTGACTACTGCCTCTTGGTCCAAGTATAGGTTTCTCATTAGCATGATTAAATGTTCTGGGATTCCCATTCTTCTATCGACTGCAGGTAGATGGGTTAATTTCTGGATTCTCAATTCTGTTCCATTTGTCTATGTATCTGTCAGTGTAGCAGCACCATGCTGTTTGGGTTATTAAAAGTGTGTAGTAGGTTTTAAGATCAGGGAAGGCTAGGCTGCCCATTTCATTTTTCGTTTTTTGTGCTTTGCTTATTTGGGACCTCTTTCCTTTCTAAATAAACTGGCATATTGCTTTCTCTATCTCTTTGAAAAATGAATTTGATATCTATATTGGGGTTGTGTTGAACATGTAGATTGTTTTTGGTGTGATTGATATTTTCAATATATTGAATCTTCCTGCAATGAACAAAGAGCATTTCCCATTTAGTCAGAGCTCACTGTTTCTCACAGTAGCATAGTACAAGAAGAAATAAATGTTAGAGAGGATGTGGGGAGATTGCAGTTCTCATACTCTGTTGGTGGAATTGTAGAATGGAGTGACCACCCCTGAAGGTAGCTTGGTATTCGCTTCAATAGGTGGACGTAGAAATTCCATATGACCTAAATATTCCACTGCTGGAAATATACCCCCCAGGAAAACAAAATTGGGACAGAAACTGAGATTTGTAAACCAATGTTCATAGCAGTGTTATTCACAATAGCAAGAAAATGGAAACAGCCCAAATGTCCATTAACAAATAAATGGATTGAGGGATTGTGGTACATACATTTGCACGATGGAATTACCATTCAACACTAAAAAGCAATGATTTAAAAAAAAATAATAAATTATGTGAGAGAGGCTAGAAAGCATCATAGCGAGTGAACTAACTCTGTTTCATAAGGACATATACCATATAATATCCCTATTGTAAAAATAGAAGGATAACTAGTATTGTGTATAAATATGCAAATGATGGAAGGCGACAAGACAGGGAGTCTAGGGGTGGGGGGACTCATGAGGTCACAGAGTTTGGTAGCTGGAGGGAGGGGGTGAAGGAAGGAGGAAAGGTCCAGTAGGATCTAAAAATGGGTGAGATAATATTGCTCATATATCAATGGTGATTGATTTTATAAGATATAATATATGGGAATGATTGTATGAAACAAAATGTGAATGAAGGAATGTGTGAAATACAGTGTATATGAGAGAAAAAAATAAAATAAAACGTAAAAAAATAAATAAAATCCTTGTTCAATCTTTTAAAGTTGTCCAGGTAAATTATTGATTTAAGTGAAAATATACAAAGAAAAACAAATACAATGATTCTGTTTAACAAATAGCTGGCATTTACCAAGCACTAGGTATGTGATGGATATGACTCAAAACATGCTTCAAAGATTTCCTCATTAGTTATCACAAGAAGCCCTTTGACTGGCTCACAAATGAGGAAACTGTAACATTGAAAAGTTAAACAAGATGATATAGGTAGAAATTGCTAGTGTCAGAATTCAAACCCAAACCTCAGAACCTAACTCTTAACTACCAAATTAAGATTTTATTCAAACAGGCCATCAAAATGACAAAACACCCTTGTTGTTGACAAAGTACGTATATGGACTTTATTCTTAAAGAGAAAAGAAAACTTCTTATTAAAACTTTGTTCTTAAATTCTTAACCCATCAGGTTTTAACATGTTTTGATAAGGATTCAGTATCTTAATATAATTTAGATATTTTGTAATATTATAACATCAGTTGCACACACCTAAACTTATTTAATTCCCACAACAATGCTGTCTAGGAAAATTTAAGAAAAAAAAAAAATCTTGTTCTGTTGTAATAAGGAGTCCTAGGGCATAGTTCAGCGAGAATCACGCTGCTAACCCAAGTCAGCTCTCTCTGGCTTAGAAGCTTAGAGAAAGTGGACTTGTCTTCTCCCACACAAGTTACAGCCTTGGAAATCTAAAGACATGTCAGTTACCAGTCAGTTCTGACTCAACAGCATTGAGTTGGCCTATGTGACAAAAGAGACATGTACAGATCTGGAAAAAGAAACAACCAACTTTAGGAGAAAGGAACTAACATATATTGATGTCATACTAAGTTCTCAGAACTTTACAAGGAATATTTTAAGGGCTAGATGGGAGGAGGGAGGTGTTGAATGGGGTAGGTGGGAGTGGAAGGGGCTGCTGGCGGAGTGGGGAAAGGGGTGGTTAAGATATACTTGTCAAGGACTGGGACAACAATGAATCTGTTGATTTCTTCTATAATTGGAAAATGTCTTTCATCTCTGCCTTTCTGTAAAATTCTTGTTTGTCAAATACTGTTCTAAATCTTAGCATTCAAATTCGGACAGCCCTGGGAAAAGGGTTGACCATCCACTTCTGAAATAAAAGGCCTTTGAAAACCCTATGTACAATCGAGTAACATTTTAAGACAAACCGGTTTTTGTTTTGTTTGGTTTTGGTTTTTTGTTTCAAGATTATGGGTTTATTAGGGACATTAACAGGTTACGATTCAGGTAGGCAGCAGGCTGTAATTCCTGAGCTTCTAAAGGATAGTCCTAGTCCCCTTGACCTTGAGCCTCATAGTTTAGATCATTGTTACACTTTTGCCTTAGGTTTACCTGTTAAGGCATTGTCCCTTAGTCCTGTAGCACGCATAGGTGAAAGCCCTTCACTCTGGCTCCGGCTCCGTGGGGCAGCAGCTCCAAGTCAGCTGGACTTCATATGTGGGTCTCTAGTTTTCTGCTAAGTTTGCTCCCAGAGATCCCAGTCTGACAGGCACAGACATCACTAGCCCAAACAACATGCACTATACGAAGTCCTTTCTCTTCCTTGCTGGGGGTGAGAGTTCCGTCTTTGCTGTTAAATTTGTTGATTTTAACTTATGTGAAGGTGGTTTGTTTCTCTTGAGGTGATGAGAACCAAAATCTGTCTTTAGGAAACCCATTTTGAACAATAAACTTTTTTTTTAGTCACATTATTTATTATTTTAATGAAAGTTTACAGAGACTACGGATTTCCATTCATTCATTGTTGCACACTTTCCTCCATGCCCACCCCCCTCCCAGTTTGCTTTTCTCTTTGAAAAGTAATAAAAAAAATTCTTTCATTGTTATACAATCCCCCCCGGCCCCCAGATTACTGCACTATGCAGCTTTCATTTTGGACTCTCGTCATGACAATAATATTTAATCATATATTTCTCCTAAACGGTTTTCTCCTTTATCTGTTTCAATGCAGTATACATTATTTACCCCCTTAGTTTCTCCCCAACTCTGATATCAGTCCCACTTTACAACAGTGGCACTATGCAGTATTTGTCCTTTGGTGACTGAAATATTTCACTCAACATAATGTCCTCCAGGGCCACCCATCTTGTATAATATTTCATGAGTTCCTTGTTTTTCAATGCAGCATAGTATTCCATTGTATGAATATACTACATCTTCTCTATTAATCCGTTTATTAATGGGCACAACTCTTTGTTACTGTGAACAATGCTGCAATAAACATGGGTGTGCATATATCTGTTTGGGTGGCAGTTCTGGTTTTTTTAGGATATATTGCCAGTAGTGGAATTGCTGAGTCAAATGATATTTCTATTTGCAACTTTTTGAGAAAGCGCCATACAGCTTTCCATAGTGGTTGCACCATTTTATATTCCCAACAAAGTGAATAAGGGTTCCAGCTTCTCTACAACCTTGCCAGCATTTGTTGTTTGCTGTTCTATTAAATTTTTATATTCTTACTGGGGTGAATTGATATCTTATAGTTGTTTTGATTTGAATCACCCTTGGAGCTAGGGATTTTGAATATTTCTTCACGTGTTTGTTTGCCATCTGAATGTCTTTTTGGTGAAGTGTCTGTTCATATCCTGTGTCCATTTTTCAATTAGGTTGTTTACCTTTATCTTGCTGTGGTATTTGAGTATTCTGTAAATTCTAGATATAAGTCCCTTGTCAGACATGTCATTACCAAATTTTTCCCCCAGTCTGTGGCTTCCCTTTTTACCCTGTTAGAAGTTTTTGGATTTGCACAGGGATTTGATTCTTAGAAGGTCTCAATAATCTGTTTTATTCTCTCCTGGTTGTAGGTTTTTTGAAATACTTGGAAGACTGTTCAAGTTCTGGATTAGTGCTTCTAGGGTTCTTCCAAGCTTTTCTATAATGAAGTTTATAGTCCTTGGTTTTAGTTCTAGGTCCTTGATCCACTTTGAGTTGTTGTTTTGTGTGATGTGCGGGGTGTGGATCTTGCTTGAGTTTTCTACAGATAGTTTTTCAATTTTGCCAGCACCATTTGTTAAAAAGGCTGTGAGGGAAAAACAGATTAGAAGTGATATATGATTGAGTATTATAGTTAGCACAGGAATCCAGAATTAAGGTTGCCCAGAGAAGTGTACTCGGGGTGTGGGGTGGGGAGAAGGGAAGTGGGAATTGTATACTAATAAAGGAATTTTTTTTCTTTCTCTCTTCGGAGGGGGAAGTGAGCTGGTGGGGAGGGGTGGGAAGGGAGAAAATTGCGACAATGAATGAATGGAAATCCAAAACCTCTGTAAAAAAAATAAAAAATAAAAAATAATTTTTAAAATAAGGCTGTTGTTTCCCCACTTGACTGCTTTCATCTCCTTGTCAAAAATCAGTTGACCATTGGTAGATGGGATAATTTCTGGATTCTTAATTCTATTCCATTGATCCCTGTGTTTTTCATTATACCAGTACTATGTTGTCTTGACCACCAAAGCAGAGTAGTAGGATTTGAAATCAGGAAGTGAGATGTCTTTCATGAGCATAGATGCTAAAATCCTGAATAGAACCCTGGCCAATAGAACTAAAGGATACATTAAAAAATAAATTCACCATGGCCAAGTGGAATTAATAACAGGTATGCAAGAATGGTTCAACATAAGAAAACAATCCATGTAATTCATCACATTAACAAAGCAAAGAAAAAGAGCCACATGATCCTGTCAACTGATGCATAAAAGGCCTTTGGCAAAATGTAATAGCCTTTCCTGATTAAAACACTCAACAAAATAGGATTAGAGGGGAATTTCTTCAACATAGTAAAACGTATTTAAGCAGACCGGAAAGCCAACATTGTTCTCAATGGAGAGAGGTTAAAGGCATTCCCTTTAAGAACAGGAACTAGGCAAGGATGCCCACTATCACCTCTCTTATTCAATATTGTATTGGAAGTATTAGTGATAGCAATAAGACAAGAGAAGGAAATAGAAGCTATCCAAGTTGGCAAAGAGGAGGTAAAATTATCTCTATATGCTGATGATATGATAGAATACTTAGAAAACCCTGAATACTCAACAAGAAAACTACTGGACATACTTGATCAATTAAGCAAAGTGTCAGGATACAAGATCAACATAAAAAATCAACTGGATTTCTCTACAGTGACAAGAGAATACAGAACTGGAGCTAAGAAAAACAATACCCTTCACAATAGCTAATCATAAGATTAAATACTTGGGAGTAAATCTAACCAAAAGCACAAAGGATCTATTCAAAGAAAATTACAAAATGTTACTGCAAGAAACAAAAAGAGATCTGGAGAAATGGAAGAATATTCCTTGCTCATGCATAGGAAGACTCAATATTGTGAAAATGACAATGCTACCAAAGGTAATTTACATGTTCAATGCAATTCCAATACAAATATCAGTTCCATTCTTCAACAAGATGGAAAAGATAGTCTCCAATTTTATTTGGAATGGAAAGAAACCCAAATAAGCAAAGCACTCCTTAAAAGGACAAATCATTTTTTAACCACAATATTAACTGTACAAAATTATTATTGTATAGTTAGAACTCCAGATTTGGTCTTCCACATGCAGTTAAATAATTAAAGTAAGTGATAGAGACTAGAAAGAATGACATCTGAGCTATAGAAGTAGCACAGTGTGCAGCCATTTTAGTGACCCTTGAAAGAGTCTTATTTTGGTCTGCAGCAAGTGCAGAGACCCTTAAAAGAGCCTTTGTTTGTCTTGCTCTAAATATTCACAGGGTGGGCTGAGCCCTTTTGAGAATATGTGGACCCAAAGGATGTCCGGCTTGCTGAAAGGAAAGGCAAGGAGACAGAAGCAAAGGTCCAATAGAGACAATTGGTTTTCTTTAAATTTTACTTTATACTGGTTTAAATACAAAGTTCATATAGTATGTATACATTGTTTTTCACACCAGATCTTTCCCCTTTTCTTTACCCATCCCTCTCTCAACCCATCAAATTGTGTGACTATGATTAAGCACATACCCCATTTGTATCCTTGTACTCATTCTACAATGATGGTCTCATAGAGTATTTATCTTTATGAGAATTAACAATAGAGATAGTCTTACTAGCAAAGGTATATTCCTGAGCCAAGAGCAGGTTACACTCCTAAAACAAAAGAAACAGAGGATCCTGTGCCACAAGGATTACAGGCAAATATAGCTGGCTCGCTTCTTCCTTTGGTCGTGCTTTAGAGCTTGAGTCTAGGCCAGTCAGATCATGTCATAGGAAGTTCAAAATTTGGAAGTGGTTCTTACTCTAGTTTGTTGTTCTTGATGTCCCTGGTTTCATGATGGGTTTCTAGAGCACATAAAACATTACCTTCTATTTTCAGAGATTTTCAGAGAAATAGTTCATCTCTTTCTTGTGGGCATGTCTTTTCTAATAAAATTGTCTTTACTTTCACCTTTATTCCTGTATTCTTGAATTCCTTCCAACTGCATATGCCATGGTGAGGTCTGTGTGTGTAGTTTCCATTTGTGTTTTGTATGAAAGGTGTTTGCAATGAACAAAACATCAATTGTACAAAATTCTATCATTCTATTTGCAGCTTCATTTCTGTCACCAAGTCCATATTTACTGACTACTTATCCTTCTTTCCAGGTCTCAACTTTTGCATTCTAGTCACCAATTATTATGAATCTTGGTTTTATGTTCAAATTATATCCTGCTGCAAAAGTTGGTAGAAATCTCGTATTTCCTCCTCTCTGGTTCTAGTTGTTGGTGGATACAGTTGAATGATAGTGGTATTAACAGGTTTTTCTTTTACGTGTATGCATCTTATCCTGTCACTCTTAACATTGCATTTCAGGATTGATTTAAAAATGGTCTTTGTGACTAGGAATGTGACCCTATTTTCCTTATTTTTTTAATCCCAGAATAATAGATAGTATGATTGTCTTATTTAGAATGGCCCATACCAGTCCATCTCAACTCACCAATGTCTACTATGTCAATATTTATGTTTTACATTTCTTTTTTTAACAATGACCAATTTCCTATACTCATACTTCTTACATACATGTTCTAATTGTTAGTGGCTGTTCCTCCTCATTTGTTTTTCCCAATATGAAGGCTCAGCCTCCACTGCTATATCTGCTAGTCTAAGTGTGCTCTATTGCTCATAGGGTTTTTAAAGGTCTGTTAACTCAGAAGTGGATGACCAAACCTCCTTTCTAGTCTGTCTTAATTAGAAAGCTCAATTTTACTACAATATTTGACAGACAAACATTTTACCCAAAGGAGAAGATAAGAAAGACTTAAGGTAAATTTAATGGTCCTGTTCCTCACCTGCCCTAGTTCCTCCTCTTCCTCTACCCCTAACTCTGCTCCTCTCATCTACCCTTCCTTAGTGAGTTATACAAGGTCAAAAATAATCCCTGATGTGATGTTTCACACTTCTTTTTTTCTAACCTCAAGAAAAATAAGATATATAGCTAAGAAATGGTACTCAGAGATAAATAGTGCAACTTTTTCTTCCAACCATATGTGTTATGATATATTGCTATCAAGTTGAATCTGATTCATAATGATCCTGTAGGTAGAGTAGGACTGCTCTGTAGGGTTTCGTGGCCTTGAAGTCTTATGACAGCAGACAACCACATTTTTCTCTGATAGGGCCAACCCTCTTACCTTTCAACATTCATGTGACAGAATACTACACAGCAATCAGGAGCGATAATTCTGAAAACTACTTGGTAACTTGGGAGAGACTACAGAGTATTATGATGAGTGAACTAGCTCAGTCTTATAAGGATAAATAACACATAAGACTATTATTGTAAAAATAGCAGTGAAGCTTAAAACCAATAAAACAAAGATTCTCACCACTGGGCCAATTGACAGCATCATGATGAATGGTGAAGATATTGAGATTGTTAACAGCTCTAGTTTGCTTGGCTCCACAATCAACACAATCATCCAGCAGCCAGGAAATCAAGAGTCAGGTTGCATTGGAAAAGTTGGCTGTCAGGGACTTCTCCAGAGTACTGAAGAGCAGTGATGTCAGTATGGAGACTAAGATGCCCCTGATGCAGGCCATAGTCTTTTCAATTGCTTGCTATGCCTCAGAGAGCTGGACAGTGACTAGGGATAATAAAAGGAGAATTGATGCCTTTTAGTTGTGGCGCTAGAAAAGAGCTTTGAATATACCATAGACAGCCAGGTTAGCAAACAGGTTCATCCTAGAGAGGATGAAGCCCACCTGCACTTTGGAGGCAAGGATTCTGAAACGTCATCTTACATACTATAGACATGTTGCAAAGAGGGACCAGTCCTTGTAGAGGGATGACATGCTTGGAAGGCTGGAGGGGCAGAGAAAGAGATGGAGACCACAGATGAGATAGATTGATACAGTGACTGTGATAATGAGGGTAGGTGTGTGGGAGACAATGAAGTTCACACAGTATAGAGCAGGTTTCAAGACTGTTGTACATAGGGTCACTATGAGTCACAAGCGACTGTATGACACATATCAACCACAACAACAACAAGTAAAATGTTTATAGTGATCCAAGGGGGAAAGGTTTAGGAGTAGAGGGGTAAGGATGGAAAAGGAGGAACTTATTGGGTCACAAAATTTGGTGGGTAGATGGCGGGGCATACAAGAAATGGGAAATATCTTGAGGGCATCTGGAAAGTTAGGTTAATGGTGGGCATAGTTCAATGATGATTAATTTTATACAACATGATGAATGGGAATGATTGTATGAAACACAATGTGAATTAAGGATAGTGAGAAACACAATGTATACAAATTTTTTAAACAAAATCAATGTTCTTGTTGTTGTTGTTGTTGTTAGGTTCCATGGAGTCACATACAACTCATAAAAGCCCTAAATACAACAGCTCTGAACCCTGCCCTGTCCAGAGCCAGTCTCACTGACCTTGACATACCTAATCCCATTGCCCCAGTTATCATATCAATCCTTCTCATACAGGCTCTTCCTCTCTTCCCTTGTCATTCCACCCTTCCAAGCATGACATCCTTCTTCAAGAACTGATTCCTCCTGGCCATGTGCCAAAGTATATGAGACACAGTTTCAAAATCCTTTCCCCCAGGGAAAACTTGGTTTCACCATATCCAAGACAGACTTGTTTGTTCTCTTGGTGGTCCATGTTATGTTCAATATTCTTTTCCATCTCCACAACTCAAAGGCATCAATCAATCCTTCTTATGTCATCCTTAGTCATTGTCCAGCTCTCTGATCTATAGCATGTAATTGTGAATACCATGACCTAGATCAGGTGCACCTCAATCTCTAGACTGACATATCATTGTTCTCCACACTCTGGAGAGGTTCCTAAAAACAAAACTCCCTAATGGAATTAATCTTTTGATTTCTTGACTGCTAGTTTCAAAAGTGTTGATTGTGGAGCTGTGCAAGCTGAAGTTGTTAACAACCTCAACCTCTTCTCCATCCATCATGATTCTGCCAATTGGCCCTGTGGTAAGAATCTTTGTCTTCTTGATGTTAAGTTTCATCCCATATTGAAGACTACAGTCCTTGACTTTCTGTAACAAATGATTCAGTTCCTCTTCAGTTTCGGCAAGAAAGATTGTATCATCTGCATAACAGTTTGTTGATGAATCTTCCTCCTGATACCACATTCCTCCTCATAAAGTCCAGCTTCTTTAATGATCTCTTCCAAATATAAATTGAAAAGGTATGGAGACAGGATGCATGCCTGGCACACTCCTTTCCTGATTTTGAACCATGTAGTGTTTGCTTGGTCTGTTCCAATGACTGTCTCCTGGTCCAAGTATAGGTTTCACATGAGCACAATAAAGTGTTTCTGAGATTCCATTCTTCCTAATGTTAGCCACAATTTGTTGTGATCAACACAGTGAAATACCTTTGCATAATCAATGAAACACAGATAGACAAAATTGAAAAAAAAGCACCTCTGACCTTTCAGTTCTCAGCAGATAACTACTATACTACTATACTGTGAAATCTTTCACAGTATCCTTAATTATGACAGAGAAACCCAAACAAGCTATTGTGTTGAACTCATTGAGACCTCATGTGCTACACAATTACAAAATATAACTATAGCCTATATATAACTTGAATATGCTTTATTTAAAATGTGTGCTTTGGTGAATGCCTGCTCAAGTTCAGTTGGTGTTAGCCTTCACTATATTTTTTATAAAAACGAATCACTAGTCCTTTCTTCTACAATCTCTGAGTGGGTTTGAATTGCTACTTTTAACTCACTAATCAAGCACAAGCTGTTTGTTCTACCCCAGTGCTCAGAATAATTCTAAAATTTAAAAACTGGAAGTCTACTGCAGCATCTCTTAAAATATTTTATGTATGCATTTGCTCATCTAACCCTTTGGAGTTTATCTCTGGAAAATATTATTAAAGAGATTCCAAAAGTTAATGTTATCCTGACAAAACTATGAAAGCCTTTTAAATTTTCCAAAATGATTTATAGCTAATTTGTTTTCTTTCTGGAACAGTAACAAGTGAACTATTTACACAGTAGCTGCTTTCCTCATTCATCTGGTTTGGATCAAATTAATCCCACTTTTGGATGAAAGTTATCCTCAACTCAATATCTATCATACACAATGGTATTTACTAGCTATTACACAAATCTGTCTATCCTTTTGACTACTTCTCATTCTCTGACATCAAAATAATAGATAACATTTAAGTTCATTAGGAAAAAAAATTTTGTCCATGTGAGAAATAAGAAAAGATGTACTGGCCAAAGTAAAGGGAAGCAATTAAGAAGTTAAGGAGCTCAATAGAAGATTTCAAAAGGAAACAAAATAAGACAAAGAAAAGTATTACAAAGAGCTAGATCAAAGAATCAAAGGAAGCAAATTCATTCACCGTACCCAAAAAAATTGACTAGCACAGAAAAATGTCATGAAATAGCATATGACAGAGGCATTGGTGGTGAAGGGGGAAGTTCAAGCTGTTCTGAAAGAATTGGCAAATAAACGAGACCCTGGAATTGATGGGATATCAATTGACATATTTCAACAAACTGATACTGCTCTGGACAGGCTCACCAACTTATGCCAAGTAATCTGGAGGACAGCTACCTGGCCAGCTGATTGGAAGAGATCCATATTTATTCCCATTTCAAAACACAAGGTGATCTGACAGAGTGTGGAACAGTATCACTAATATCACATGCAAGTAAAATCTTGCTGAAAATTATCCAAAAACAACTGGAACAGTACATTAACAGAGAGATACCTAAAATGGAGGCTGGATTTAGGAGAGACCATGACACTAGGAACATCATTGCCAATGTCAGATGGATCTTGATTAAAAGCAGTGAATACCAGAAGAAAGCCTATTTGTGTTTCATTGACTACACGAAAACATTTTTATAGACAGCAACAAATCGTGGCTAAACTTGAGAGGAGTGGGTATACCAGAACACCTGATTGTGCTCATGTGAAATCTACACTTGGACCAGGAAGCACTCATCAGAAAAGATCAAGGAAACACTGTATGGTTCAAAATCAGGAAAGGATTATTAAAACAGCAATATAAAATAAAAATTTATTTTTTATTAAA
>NW_006399944.1:992975-1010167 GCF_000299155.1 Elephantulus edwardii | reverse complement strand
CCTGTCTCCATACCCTTTCAAGCTATATGCAGAACAGATCATTACAGAGGCTGGTCTTTATGTGGAGGAATATGTCATCAGAATTAAAGGAAGACTCCTCAACAGCTTGTGTTATGCAGATGATGCAACTTTGTTGGCTGAAACTGTAGAGAATCTGAAGCATCTGCTGCAGAAATTCAAAGGCTATAATTTTCAATACGGATTGAAGCTCAACATCAAGAAAACAAACCTTCTCACCACTGGGCCAAGATGGAGAAGAGATTGAGATAGTTAACAATTTCAAGCTTGTTTGGGTCCACAATTTACACTCTTGGAACCAACAGCCATGTGATCAAAAAATGAATTAGAGACTGTTAGAGACCTCTCCAATGTACTGAAGTGCAAAAATGTCAGTGCTCATGGCCATGGTTTTGCAATAACTTGTTATGCATCAGAGAGCTGGACAATAACTAAGGATGAAAGAAGAAGAATTGATATCTTTGAGTTGTGGAGCTGGAGAAGAGTATTGAACATACTATGAACTGCCAATAAACAAGTCTGTCCTGGAAAGGGAAGGATTTTGAAGCTCCTTCTCATATACTTTGGGCATGTTGCCAGGGAAGACCAGTCCTTGGCAAAGGACATCATGCTTGGAAGGATAGAGGGAAATGCAGGAGAGGAAAACCCTGGATTGCGTGAATTGACACAGTGACTGGTGGAGACAGTGTTATTGGCTCAGGATGATACTGAGTTCAGAGCTATTGCATGTAGGCTGGCTATGAGTCACAGATGACTTGACAGCACACGACAACAATTCAACATTATTGTTGTTGTTGTGTGATGTGGAGTTGGAACCAACTAATAGCTAATCCTACAATGAGTTTAGTAAATTTTCAGAGGCGGTAAATCACACTGGAGGAGACTTTCCAAATCTGCCAGAGGGTCAGCTATGGGTCGGTTCCAACTCGATGGTACACAACATAAACAATAACTTTTTGCTTCTCTTGTTGTTGTGTACTGTCAAGTCAGAACCGACCTGTAGCTCACTCTCAAGTGGATTTCCAGAGGCAGTAAATCACACTTGAGGAGATTGCTCATTTTTCTTCTGTGAAACTGATGGTGGATTTGAACCACCTTTGCGATTGCAATGCACTTTCTTGCTACTAGGCCACCATTTGTTCTGTGATATCCAATCGACTATAACTCATAGAGGCTCTATAAAAAACAAACCTGAAATGTTCCATGTCTTAAGTCACTCTCACCACCTCTGTTGTACTGGATCCTCGTTGTTGCAGCCACTATGTCAATCCTTCTTGTTGAGGATCCTCTTCTTTCAGACACTCCACCTTTCCCAGCATGATAACACTTCCTGAAAATATGCCCAAAGTATATAAGATGACATGTCACCACCTTTGCCTCTAAAAAGCACTCTGTTTCCAAGAACTACAACAAAGAGTTGGTTGTTCTCTTGGCAGTCATGGGATATTGAGTACCCTTCTCTTCAACCACAATTCAAAGGAATTCTTCTGTCATTCTTATTCAATGCCCAATTTTCAGATAGTTAACAAGAAATTGAAAATATCATAGCTCGGATCAAGCACATATTGGTCTTTAAACTGATATTCTTAGTATTTAGCATTTTGGAGAGGTATCTTCTACTTACTCTGAGCAAATAATATTTTCTAGTATTGGATGTGAGAAATCAAAAGACAGCTTCCTATACACAACACTCAAGTATTGCAATTTCTTAAGAATGCTGTTAACTATTAGTTCATTAGTTACTAGGCCTTCAAATCTAGCCATGAACTTGAAACAAAAAATCAAGGATAAAGCTGTAATTTATCACTCTTTGGTCCTTTACCAATAATTTCCAGAGTTGGAACTATTATGAGTTAAAAAGCAAAAAACAACATTTAAGCTTCTTGTTTAGAGTCAACAAGATCTTGGGGAGGTCCTATGTATTTAAAAGTTAGCTGTTATTATATTTTGGAGGAATATTTTTCTAAGTGGTACAGCACTCTTCCGTCAATATGCAGTACTGAGGTAACCTAAGGTTTATGTGATGCCAAACATTGTGCCATTGAGGTGTCAAATGCCATAATGGTTAGCCACAGTGGACAGTGTTGGTGGAGCTCCAAGTTTAAGACAGGTTTAGAAGCAGGAGTGATATCCACTTAGTAAACAATATGCCTCTGGAAACTCTATGAACTTTGATAAATGAAGACACTTATACAAAGACTTCAGAACTTTAGTTCATAGGATCTCTATGAGACTTACTCGACAGCAATCAACAACAACAAAGCTGTGATGAACTTTAGAAAGTGATTGTTGTTAATCTACATAACAAAAATAAATTCAAATACATAGACATATATTATAAATATTGGTGATGAATTATGCTGTCTTTAAGATTTATTTAGAACTATAGATAGAATCCTAAGGAGTACAAGCAGTTAAGGAGGTTAGCTGTTAAGGGAAAGGCTAAAAATTCAAGTTCACTTAAAGGCACCTTGGAAGAAAAACCTAGTAATTTACTTCTGAAAAATTAAGCATTGAAAACCTTATGAAGCTAAGTTCAACTCTAATGTTTATGTAATTGCAATAACTTGAAATCATCTTAATTTCAGATATGCTTTACCAGATGTAGATATAATTTCACAACATTATGCATTTTAAGTATAATTAGTGACTAAAATCCAAAGTAAATATTTTAGAAAGACATGATAATGAACTTGTTTTTCAAAAATACTTTGTTCATTAGGTATTAGTACTTGGAAGTGAACCTAACTAGAAACACAAAAGACCTGTACAAAGAAAAACCGCATAATATTTCTGTGAGACACAATAAAAGATATAAATAAATTGAATAAAATATCTAACTAAATTGGAAAATGTGCCCTTCTCATGCATAGTCTCATGGACTCATTATTGTGAAAATGGCAATCCTACCAAAAGCATGTTCAATGAAATCCCAATACCTATTCATTTTTCAAGGAGATCGAAAAGGAAATTATCAAGTTTATTTGGAGAGGAAAGAGACCTCAAATAAGCAAAGCACTTCTGAAAGACAAAATGGGAGTGGGAGGCATAGCATTCAAAGCCTACAACACAGTGATAGTAACCAAAACAGCATGTTACTGGAACAATGATAGGTATATAGACCAATGGAACATAATCAAGAACCCAGAAATGGACCCAGTTATATATAATCAATTGATTTTCACCAAGGAAATAAAACTTATCAAATGGGGAAATGGTAGCTTCTTCAATAAATAGGGCAGGCAAAACTGGACTGCCGTCTGCAGAAAGCTGAAACAGGATCCACATCTCACAACAAATTAAAAAAAAAAATCTATAAAAGGTGGATAGGAGCACTGGTAGTAAAGCCCGAAACCATAAAGTTCATCAGAGACAAACTGGAATCAAGTTTAGGCTTCCTAGTCAAGGGTAAAAAGAGACAGCCAGAAGTGCGCTATTTGGGGATGATAAAATTGGACTTTCTAAAATGGGACCTTTGAAAGATTACCTAGACTCTTAAATGCCTATGTGTAGAGTTGCAAGTGAATATAATGATAGTGATAATTAACCCCTATAAACAATAAGTATTTTGAAAAGTATTTAAAAACAAACAAACAAACAAAATATTCTTTTGAGGGTAAAAAGGTATCAAAAATAATGACAGAGACCACACAAGTTAGAGAAATTTTCCTGTTTTCATATTTGTATTTAGATTAACACACCAATTTGTTATATTGTTAGAATTCCATAATCTCAGCTCCATTTTATTCCTTGTGCAAATATTTCTAAAAGTCACTTTGGAACAAATTCTGTGGATTCTTTTTGGTAGAAAAACAGAGAATTTTACCATGAATAAAGAGAAACAGAGACAAGAGAATGGCCACAAAGAACATTCTGACCTCAAACTGCCAGTCTGGGTAAAACTGTTCTCTTACTTTGACCCCTGGTTTTCATACATGCCCAGCTGCAATGCTTTCTCTTCCAAAAGATCAGCACTGCCATGGCATCAGCCTCCAGGTCTGTCCACTGCCAGTTACCTAATTGCATGCCCTGGCTTTGTCTTTGGCTCTCCCCATCTGATTCACTTATTTTTTTAATATAATTTTTCTTAATGCCATCTATCTTGACTCAGAAGTGTTAAGTAACTGATTAATAATGATTCTTTCCTAAGGAACTGTGGTAGCACAGTAGGTTAAGTAAGTATCGTGTTGCTAACTGAAAAGTCAGCAGATCTAATCCACCAGTCACTCCAAGATAGAAAGATGTGATAGTCTGCTTCCATAAAGGCTTACAGATTTCAAAACCCTAATGGGGAAATTCTACCCTGTCACATAGGGTTTATTATTACGAATCAAAATCCATTTAATGGCAGTGGGTTGTTATGGACAACAAGGAGCCAATAATGGAAGTCAATATCCATAAACCAAGTCCTTGTCAAATCTTGGAAGGACTCTGGCCCTTAAGCTTAAACATAGGGATACGCTAATGACAATTTGGGTTGTTTATTGTGCCACAAATTAACTTCTTTTCCTGTACAAAATAGACTTAGTACTTAGGGATATGCTACTGAAACAGGAGCCTTATCTTGGTTCCAGGCTCTGAGTTGTCTGGCCAGTAATTAGACTTGCAAGTCATCAGGAGTTATTCTTTAGTCCTACCAAATGGCTATTTCAAGCAGACAAGATTCAGTATCTAATACATGAACACAAGAAAAAAAACCAAAAAAGATTAGGAAACTAATTTTTCAAAATTTAATAAGATTGGTCAGTTAAGATTTTTTAAAAGCCATTATAAAGTGTGTCACAGATTGTCAAATACTAAATTTGTTTTCATTAACTTGATTATTTTAAATATGAACATAATGCCTCCACTCTCTTGCTGCTGTTGTTGTATAATCACCCTATTAGTAACAGATCTGAAATTTTCCCTATTCTGGCTCGTCCTCACAATCTCTGATATGCTTGAACCATGGTTACAATCACTGTGTCAATTCATCTTGTGAAGGTCTTCCTCCGTTTTCTCTTTTGCAGCATAATATCTTTTTCCTTTAATTAGTCCCTCCTGACATAAGGCCCAAACTATGTGAGATGAATTTCATCATCCGTGCTTACCCCGATTGCACTTCCTCCAAAGCATACACTTTTTTGTTCTTTTGGCAATCCCTACCTCATTGAGTTCTCTTCTCTAACATCACAGTTCAAAGGTATTGATTCTTCTTCTGCTATCCTTACACATTGTCCAACTTTCAGATGCATAGAAAGCAATGGAAAATGCTATAGCTTGGATTAACCTCCTCTAAGACTCTTAACTGACACACTTAGCACTTTGAGAGGACTTTGACAGCAGTTTTCTAATTCAAGGTATCTTTTTTATTTGGCTCCTGTTACTATAGATATTGTTAAAATCATTATTGTTGTTGTTGCTTTCAAGCAAATTACGAATCATAGCAAGCCTATGAACAGCAGTTTGAACCCTACCCTATCCTGTGTGAGCCTCATCATCTCTGACTCAGTTGAGCCTATTGTGGATGGCATCATATCAATTTATTTGTTGAAGGTCTTCTTCTCTTCTGCAGACCCTCCACCTTTCAAAGCATGATGTCCTATTCCAAGGAATAGTCTCTCTTTATAACATGCCCAAAGAATGTAAGATGATGTTTCACTATTCTTACCTCTAACAAGCATTCTGACTGCACTTTTCCCAACACATGTTTGTTTATTCAGTCCATGGGATATTTAGAACTCTTCATCAACACCACAGCTCAATGGTATCAATCATTCTTCTGTCATCTTTACTCATTTTTCTATTTCTTAGAGGCCTAACAAGTGACTGAAGAGAACTTGAGCTCAATCAGGTGTAGCTTAGTTTTTAGACTGATATTATTGCTCCTCAGAACTTTGGAACAGTACTTTGGAGAGAATAAAACCACATTTCTCCTTGGAGTCAAGGATTTTGAAGTTCTGTCTCACATATTTTGTGTACATGACCAGGAGGGTCCAGTCCTTGGAGAAGGACATTATGCTTGGAAGGATGGAGGGACAACACAGGAGAGGAAGACTTTGGCTGAGATGAATTGACACAGTAACTGGGATAATGAGGATAGGTGTTTCGGCACCAGTGAGACTGACTCAGGGTAGGGCAGGGTTCAGAACTTATTGCGCAGAGCAACACTCTGAGTTGTAGGTGACTCGACGACTTATAATAACAGTGCTTTGGAGGTCCCTGACTGCAGAGTTTCCCAAAGCAATACATCTCCTGATTTCCTTTCTGCTGGGACTAAGGGGCCTGATTGTGCATCCAAGTAAAAGGAAGTAATTGGCAATTTATGCCTTTTCATGTTGTTGTTGTTATGTGCCGTTGAGTTGTAGGCGACTCATAGCGACCTATGAACGAAAGTCCTCAACATTGGCGTGACTTTCATCCTTTCTCCAGGTTCATAGGGTTTCCGGAGGCAAGCTATTTATGGAAGTGGATGCCACTCCTGCTTCTAAGCTTGTTTTAATTGGGGAGCTTCACCAAACACCGTCTACCATGGGTAACCATTATCACATTTGTCACAGTGTTCAGCTTCACAGTAACCACAAGTTACCTCTGTACATCAAGTGGAACATTTGACCAAAACAATGAAAAACAGGCCTGAAGGCTGCGGATTAGAGTCACCCACCTTTGACTTGGTGGCATCACTTTTGGTGCACTAGGCCAACTGGTCTCTCTCTATGTTGTTAAGTGCCATCAAGTCATAGGTGACTCATAGCAACCCTATGCCTTAGCATAGTCAATAAATTACTCTTGTTCTTAGGTGCGGTCAAGTTGAGTACAACTCATAGTTACTCTGTGAATAACAGATCTGAACCCTGTCTTCTCCTGTGTCATTCTCACAATCTCTGACATATTCAAGTCCATTGCAGCAGCAACTGTGACAATCCACATGGTTGAAGGTCTGCCCCTCTTTCGTCATCCCTTTACCATCCCAATCATCATGTTCCTATCTAAGGAACAGCCTCTCCTAGCAACCTTCCCAAAGAATGTGAGATGAAGATCTCTCATCTTTGCTTCCAAAGAGAACTCTGGCTGCACCTTCTCCAAGACATATCTGTGTGCTCTTTTGGCAGTATATGGGCTATTCAGTACTCATCTCCAACACCACAAATCAATGGCATCAATTCTTATTCTGTCATCCTTATTCATTATCAAGCTCTTAGATTCATAGCAGGTAATTGACCGTGAATAAGATGCACCATAGTCTTCAAACTGATATCATTGCTTATCAATAATTTGAAGAAGTCCCTGGCTGCAGACTTTCCAGTGCAATATGTTTTCCTATTTTATAACTGCTGATCCTAACTGTTGATACCAAGAGTATCATTCATGGATGCAAGTAAGATGAGGTTGGGAACAGTTTCAACCTATTCTCCATTTATCGTGATGTTTTCGATAGGTCACGGTGAACATTTTTGTTTTCTTAATGTTGAGATGCAATCTTTATTGAAGGTTGTAGTCTTTGACTTTTTGCAGCAAGTGCTTCAAGTCCTCCTCAGTTTCAGCAAGCAAGGTTTGATTATCTGCAAAATCAAAGTTAATATTGACTCTTCCTCCACTTTTCATGCCACATTCTACTAAATAAAGTCCAGCTTCTCAAATAATTTATTTGGCACACAGATTAAATAGCTATGAAGAGACAATACAATCCCGACACTCATCTTTCTTGATTTTAAACCGTTTTGTTTCCCTTTGCTCTGTTTGCACAATAGCTTCTTAGTTTAGGTATAGGTTTCACATGAGCACAATTAAGTATCCTATATTCTATGCTTCTCCATGCTGGCCATAATTTTTTATGAGCCATAGAGTGCATTGCATATTCAAGAAAGCACACACAGGCATTCTTCTGGTAGTCTTTGCTTTCAGCAATGAACCATCTGATATCAGCAATGATTTTGCTGGTTTTCTAGTCTCTCCTAAATTCCTCTTTAATGTCTGACAGTTTTCTGACTATGTATTGTTCTAGCCATTTTTAAATGATCTTAAGTAGTGTTTTCCTTGCATGTGATATTAATGATATAGTTTGATAGTTCCCACATTCTGTTGGATCACATTTCTTGGCAAAGAGAACCCACATGAATCTCTTCCAGTCCATTAGGCCAGTCAACTAACCTCCACATTTCCTAGCATAGATTGGTGAGCACATCCAGGGCAGCGCCTGTCATTTGAACATGTCAATAGCCAACCCAATTCCTTGGTGCCTTACTTTTTTTCTAATGTCTTCATTGCAACTCAAACTTATTCCTTCATTGTCATTAGCTTTTGATCACAAGTTATTTCCTGAAATATTGCAGGAAATATTTTAGGAGCTCTTGTTGCCTACTGTTAAGAAGCTGCATTACATCCCAAAGTCAGAATCCACCAGCTGCTCTGAGGGAAAAAGACTGGCACTCATGTTTTTAACTTTTTCTGATAATCCACTGGAGAGTCAGCTATGAATTGCTCCAACCTAATGGCACAAAACAACAATAATAAAACATTGTTAGGTGCTATCAAGTTGAGTATGACTCGTAGTGAGCCTACAAATAGCCTACATAAACCCTGCTCTATTCTATGTAATTCTCATAATTTCTGACACACTAGGAACCATTGGTGAAGTCATAATGTCAATCCATCTCATTGAGGGTCTTCTTCTCTTTTTCTGACCCTCCATCTTTCCATGCCTGATACTATTTTCCAAAGAACAGCCTCACCTTTTGTATGAAAGACAAAGCTAATTGAGAAGATCATGGCCTGAATCAGGCAAACCTTAGTTTTCAAACTGACATTATTGCTTTTCATCATTTTCAAGAAGACTCTGCCAGGAAACTTGCCCAATGCAATGCATCTCCTGATATCCTGACTGCTGGTTGTTGATCCGAGCAAGATGTATCAATACTTTCTCCGTCTATCAAAATACTGACTGTTGCCCATGAGATGAAGGCCTTTGTTTTCTTGATGTTGTAATCCATGCGGAAGGTTGTAGTCCTTGATCTTATGCAGCAAGTGTTTCATATCCTCCTTACTTTCAGCAAGCAAAGTTGTGTTATAATTTGTTATGAGCCACATAGTCAAATGCATTTGTGTAGTCAATAGAGTACAAATAGAAATTCTTCTGGGGTCGTGGTACTAGGGATATTGTTGCTGATGTTAGATGGATCTTGGCTGAAAGCAGAGAATACCAGAAGAATGTCTATCTGTGTTTCATTGAATATGCAAAGGCATTTGACTGTGTGGATCATAACAAACTGTGGCTGACTCTGAGAAGAATGGGAATCCCAGAACATTTAATTGTGCTAACGCGAAACCTATACTTGGACCAAGAGGCAGTAGTCAGAACAGAGCAGGGTAACACTGCATGGTTCAAAATTGGGAAGGGTGTATGCCAGGGATGCACCCTGTCTCCATACCTTTTCAACATGTATGCAGAGCAGATTATCCGAGAGGCTGGGCTCTATGAGGAGAATTGTGGCATCAGGATTGGTGGAAGGTCTATTAACAATCTCCGTTATGCAGATGACACAACCCTGCTTGCTGAAACTGAGGAGGACCTCATGCACTTGCTGCGAAGGGTCAAGGACTGCAGCCTTCAATATGGACTAAGGCTCAATGTCAAGAAGACAAAGATTCTTGCCACTGGACCAATTGGCAGCATCAGGATGGATGGTGAAGAGATTGAGAGTGTTCACAGCTTCAGTTTGCTCGGCTCCACAGTCAACACTCTTGGCACCAGCAGTCAGGAAATCAAAAAGCGTATCGCGATGGGAAAGTCTGCTGTTAGGGACCTAAGGTACTCAGGAGCAACAGTGTCTCTCTGAAGACTAAGGTGCACCTGATACAGGCCATGGTATTTGCAATCGCTTGTTATGCATCAGAGAGTTGGACAATGACTAGGGAGGACAGAAGGAGAGTGGATGCTTTTGAGCTGTGGTGCTGGAGAAGGGTACTGAGTGTACCATGGACTGCCAGGAAAACAAACAGATTCATCTTGTAGAGGATTAAACCAAGCTACTCCTTGGAGGCAAGGATTCTGGGGCTTCGTCTGACATACTTTGGACATGTTGCCAGGAGCGATGGGTCCTTGGAGACGGACATCATCCTTGGGACGGTGGAGGGACAGCGCAGGAGGGGAAGACCCTCTATGAGATGGATTGATTCGGTGACTGGTGTAATCGGGATGGGTGTGTCAGAGGCGGTGCGGTTGGCGCAGGATAGAGCAGGGTTTAGGGCTGTTGTGCATAGGGTCGCTATGAGTCGGAAACGACTCGACAGCACATGACAACAACAACAACATTTTCTACTTTCAGCTAGGTTCCATCTGAGATCAGCAATGATATCGCTAGTGCCATAGCCTCTACTACATCTAGCTTGAACTTCTAGTAGTTCAAGAACTTATCTGTCTGTGTGCTGTTCTAGTGATTTTTTTAATGATCTTCAGCAAGATTTCATTTGCATATGATATTATTTGATAATTTCCACATTCTGTTGGATCACCTTTCTTGGAAATGGGGACAAATATGAATCTCTTCCAGTTAATCAGGCTGTCCTCCACTAGCATAAACTAGTGTGCACATCCAGGGCCATATCTATTAGTTGAAACGTGTCAATGGGTATTCCATCAATTTCTGGAGCTTTGTTTTTTGCTAATGTCTCCATTGGAGCTTGAACTTGTATTTGTAACAGACTGGGACTTCCAGAATTTTTCAGAGTTACCGCTTCTCTGCCTTTTGGCTAAGATCAAGTGCAGAAATTTTTCAGACTTAATGAATTCTTTTTGGTACAGTGATTCTGTGTATTCCTTCCATCCACAGGCAAAGAAGAAGACATATCTGCTGGGATCCAGAGGCCATGAGCAGAGGTCTCCAGGCAGCAAAGGGAGCAGCATCAGCCCTAAAAAAGGAATAAACCATTAGGTGAAGCCAAATAATGGAAGCATTTATGAGAGTGAACAATGTTCTTCAAACATGACCAGGGTGAATAAGGTACCTGTATCATAGGAGCTCTGGTGGCCTAGTGGTAAGAAGCTGTGCTACAATCCTGAAGTCATGTGGTTCAAATCCACTAGCTGCTCAGTGGGGAGAAGGATGGAAATCTTCTCCCTTGCAATTAACTGCTTCTAAAACCCCACTGGAAGTTCAGCTATGGTTTGGTTTCAACTTAATGGTATATGACAATGATAATCATGGGTGTTCTGACCAATGACAAATGTTAAGGTTAATATAAGTTATTGTTTTCCATATTCAGGAGCACAGCCGAGCACATGGAATTAGAAACCATAACAGGGTAAAGGGACAACTATGAAGGTAAAAGGTCAACTGAGATGATGAAAAAATGGCTAGTTATTGATGATTAATCAAATAAGTACAAGTATCCCCTAGATTCAGTTACCCAGGACCAATTATAGTTTGAAAATTATACACTTGAAGAAGCCACCTCATTTTGTCCTGTAAGGAGCTTCCTACTCTTTTATTCTCTTAGCAGTCTCTTCTCTCCAGCACCACAACTCAAAGGCAAAGATTCATGAAAAGACTCGATATAGTGAAAATGACAATCCTAGCAAAATCAATTTACATGTTCAACTCAATCCCAATACAGATACCAAATTTACTTTTAAAGATTAAAAAGGCAATTGTCAAGTTTATTTGGAGAGGAAAGAGGCCTTGAATAAGCATAGTACTTCTGAAAAACAAAAATGAAGTGGAGTCATAATACTTCCTAACCTCAAAACCTACTACACAGCAATAGTAACCAAAACAGCATTGTACTGGTACAATCACAGGCACAAAGACCAATGGAACAGAATTGAGAACCCAGAAATGGGCCTATCTATCTATTGTCAACTGATACTCAAAAAGGAAATAAAACCTATCAAATAGGGAAACAACATCCTCTTTATATTGTTGTTGTTATGTGTCAAGTCGCCTGTGACTCATAGCAACCCTATGTACAACAGCCCTAAATCCTGTTCTATCCTGTGCCAATCTTATTGTCTCTGACATACCTACCCTCGTTAGTCCAGTCACTAAATCAATTCATCTCATCGAAGGTCTTCCTCTTTTGCACCGTCCCTCCAACTTCCCAAACATGATATCCTTATCAAGGTCTGGTCCTTCCTTGCAACATGTCCAAAGTATATCAGATGAAGCTTTAGAATCCTTGCCTCCAAGGAGCGTCCTGATCTTACCCTCTCGAGGACTGATATGTTTGTTCTTCTGGCAGTCCATGATATATTAAATACTCTTCAGAAAATAGTGCTGGCAAAACAGGACTGATACCTGAAAAAAGTTGAAACAGGATCCACATCATACACCATACACAAAAATTAGCTCAAGGTGGATCAGAGACCTGGAGTAAAGCCCAAAACTATAAAGTTCATAAGAGACAAACTGAGACCAAGTTGAGAAGACCTAACCTATGGTATAAAGAGGCTGACAAATGCAGCCAGAAATGTAACTGGTCATGATAATTCAATCCTTGGGTGCATCAGAAACATTTTTCAACAGGGTGGGGGAAAAATCCTGTATAATAAAAAAAAATTAAAAATTATTTTAAAACAAAAAAAGTTAAACATTATCTTGGATGAACTGTTTATCAGATTAATTATGCCTGTGGTAAATGTGTTTTTATTTGTACCATTATTATCTATAATTTTGTTTTTGTTACAGATTAAAGAATAAGTGCATTTTCCCACAAATAGCATAAGATATACACATTTCCAAATGCACTCAGGAGAAAACAAGGAAAATTATTTCCTAATCATGGAGGAGAGATCTTGAGGCAACATCAGTTGGTAGTTGCACTGTTAACCACAAGGTGCTGATTCTAAATCACCAGCTGTTTCTTGAGAGAAAAGTGTGCAATCTCTCCCTATAAGATTTACAGTCTCTGAAAACCCTCTGAAGAGTCTGCTATGAATTAGTTCTGACTCAATAACAATGGAGGATTTTTTAAATGAATCATGGAACAAAAAACACCCATGCCAGAACAGTGGTTAGGCACTTTGCTGTCAATTGAAAAGTGTGATCTTTCAAATACACTGGATGCTTATAGAAGGAAACAAGTAGCAGCCTACTTCCATAAAATTTTACAGTCTTGGAAACCCAGGACATTTTTACTTTGTGCTATAGAGTCACTCTGTGTCAGAATTTATTTGAGGGTATGGATGTGGCTGAGTTTTAAAATCATGGAATTAAGAGATTCATCTGGGTTATGAATAGTAAACCAGATGTATATATTGGGAAAATACAAAGCTTGACATATTATAAGAATTTCATGATATTGGAAAGGACAATCAACTTCTTCTGTCTTCTCAGTTCATAAAAAAAAATTAGTTGTTTGATAATGCGTCTATTATTTCTTGGTCATTCTTGACCTGAGACTAATGTAAATTATGTTACATGAACACTTCAGCTGCTAAACAGTGCTTACACAAGGGATTTGGAAATATAAGAAATCTCTGATGACTGTCATCTGGGAATGTAAAAACAAAATGATTGAAGGAAAGAATCATGATTTTAGGATTTTTTTAAAAGGCCAAAGGAAACATGAAGTGAAGGGTACTTCTAACGTAATACTGATGATAACATAGTCTTTAAAGGGACTGTGTATAAATGAAGTACAGAATTACCTACAGAATTTTTAAACTACAGATTGTTGTTGTTGTTGTTATGTGCCGTCGAGTCGTTTGCGACTCATAGCGACCCTATGTACAACAGTCGTAAACCCTGCTCTATCCTGCACCAACCGCACTGCCTCTGACACCCATCCCGAGTACCCGAGTCACCGAATCAAGCCATCTCATAGAGGGTGTTCCCGTCCTGCGCTGTCCCTCCACCCTCCCAAGCATGATGTCCCTCTCCAAGGACCCGTCCCTCCTGGCAACATGTCCAAAGTATGTCAGACGAAGCCCCAGAATCCTTGCCTCCAAGGAGTAGCTTGGTTTAATCCTCTCCAAGATGAATCTGTTTGTTTTCCTGGCAGTCCATGGTACATTCAGTACTCTTCTCCAGCACCACAGCTCAAAAGCATCAACTCTCCTTCTGTCCTCCCTAGCCATTGTCCAACTCTCTGATGCATAACAAGCGATTACAAAGACCATGGCCTGTATCAGGCGCACCTTAGTCTCCAGAGAGACACCGTTACCTTATTTATATCGGATTTATCATTCCTAGATGTTCTTTTCTTTTTAAGAGCATTCTGTTGACTTGGTGTTAGGAAGTTGCACTGCCAACCCAAAGTCATGCAGTTCAAATCCAACAGTTGCTCTGAAGGGAAAAAAAGTAAAATTTCCTTCTGTGTGATTTACTGCCTCTGAAAACCCACTGGAGCTTCAGCTGTGAGTTGGTTCTAACTTGATGGTACAAAACTACAATAAATGCAAGTATTATTTTTAAAATCTCCAACATTGGGGATGTTTTTACCTTTTAGTATTGCCTGAGGCGAAGGAACAGAATTAATTATAGACAACTTCCTTATAAATTGTGGCAAGAATTTGGGGGGGGGGAGAAAGGAGAATCCCCAGGTTTTATTAAGGGTTAGAAAAAGCAGTCCAGAGAAAGGGAACTCGAATTTTGCCTGGGACTAGCTGATACAATATACAAATATTGTTAGATGCTTACAGTCAGCTCTGAAGCACAGAAAGCCTATGTACAACAAAACAGAACAAACCAAAACACTGTCTAGTCCTGTGCCATCCTCCCAATCCTTGTCTGTGGTTCAGCCACTGTTTTAATCCATCTTGTTGACAGGCTTATTTTTTGCTAACTTGCTCCAGATTGAACGACATTTTTTTTTCTCATCTCTGAGACAAAATCAGAACTACTATTTTGACCTGGTGGTTTTGGTGTCAACTCAAGAAAATGCAGAGCTTTCTTCTATTGTACATAGAGTAGCCATTAATAGAGGCCACCTAAACAGCAGCTATATTCAGTGCTGGCTGGAAGTCCGACAAGCATAGCATGACGATTACAAAAGAGACTGGAACAGAGTCTAGAGGGGTTACAGTAAATATACCACCATTATTTTAGAAATAACTCCAAGGACATGGCTAGAGTCCAAAGAAAAATAGAATTACACGTGGAAAAAGAAAAAAGAAGAGAAACAAAATAAATTTACCTCCATCAAAGATTTGCTCACCAAGGAGAGGAAGGAAAACATGAAATATTTGGTTTCTTTTTAATGATTATTTTCTTGACATGCTACCTACAATACACGATTAAAGTACAACTTTTTAACATTTTATATTTTTAAAAATACGTTATTGATCAAGGGATAGGTATTATTGCCTTATTTCACAGTAAACTAACAGTCAATGTAAATTGCAAGCAGAAATTTGTGAAGAGAAACAATAACATATTTGCATCAGATAATTTATTTCAGAGATCTTTTAGCTAAAATATATACATGGGTGAGTTAATTTTGTTATGGTATTAAATTAGTTTTATTATTTTGTAAATTTTCATGTAATTCACTCCAATATGTAGATTAAATTTTACAGCTGTATACCTACCCATTATTGTTGTTGTGTACCACCAAATCAGAACCTATTTATAACTGACCAGTGGGTGTTCAGAGTCAGTTAATCACACAGAGGAGACTGTTCTCCCCCGCAGAAGCAAGTGGTGAATTTGAACCACATTCTTTTGAGTTGGTGGTACAACACTTTATGACTAAGCCACCAGAGCTCCCAATTATATAAACGAATATGTTACAGTATTCTTAATTTCATTAATTTTTTTGACATTTTCATAATTATGAACTATGAGATCACTATATCTAAATTAAACAATACAAGACATTTCTAAAACCTCTGTCAGACATGTATTCTCATAATCTTTTTAACATAGTAATAAGTAGAGTATGTATCTTTCAACATTATGTGCTTTAGCATAACGATTTCCTCATAAATGTGAATTATAGGAAGTACAGGGAATTTATTTATTTAGTGTACAATATGTCTTAGTCAAATTAATAAGATAAGATGCAATACAATGTCTGTCCTGTCAAAGAGAGTGAAAATAAGTGATAACAAATCACATAGCAAGCATACTAAAATCTATTTATAATTTTAAAAACAGCCTTATGCATTGCTCATTATTGTTTTCATTTTATACATGAGGAATGTGGAGGTCAAAGAGATGAAACATTTATCAAAACTAAGTGTCCAGGCTGAGGTTGAAATATTTTGTTAATTCCAAACTAATTCATTTCCCATTGAAATATATCTTCTTTTAACCACTAATTTTATTATTATTGTGTACACATAAATAGGTGTCCTAGCACACATACAAAAATAGCACAGAGGTACTAAGCAGGCACTTAATCCTTAGAATAACAAACCACATAAGGTTGAAAGAATAATGTTTCCTTAAAGACAAAGCCCAGAAGATAGGAAGTTGTAAAATAGTATGATCAATGGAAATAAGAATGATGGAAGAAATAGGAAGTGTGATTATATTGTGGGTATTAATATCATAAGATAAAATGTGTATCAATGTTCAGTGGAAAACCAATTTGTTTTGTAAACATTCATTCAATGCAATGGTGCAAGTGGTTAATACCTAAGTGCTGAGTGAATTCTTGGGCATATCTTGGAGTCCACCTTAGACTCCAAAGAACATCCTGGGGGTCTGCTTCCAGAGCCCTGTGTCCATGCACACACACAGAAAGTATTACAGATGGAAAGAGTATTGATCAGTTGGAGGGGAAAAAGATCATATAATCACTAGTCATCTTCTATCAAAACAGATAAAACTCTATTTCATTATTTTAAAGGAAACTTATTTCACAAGTCTGCAAAGAAAGTATCCAAATCTATTCATAATGCCCTTGGAAATGCTTTTCCTAAATCTATAAACATAATGCAAATATATTGCTATTAGGAATCCTGGAGTCTATTCTTTTTCTTTTTAAATTATTACTAAATTTTATTAGTTTTAGTGAACATTTACAGAGATTTTGGATTTTTATTCATTCATTGTTGCACTGTTTTCTCTACCCTCCTCCCCAGTTCGTTCTTCTTCCCTCCCCCGCAGAATGTCTGTCTTAATTGTCCAGTTGCCACAGTGCTTGTCGAAGCCAGTTCTGATTAATCTCCTTTGTCAGTGTGTCCTTTGCCATTCCCTATCTCTCCTCCCTGAGAGAGACTTCACCCTGATTCATAAGGAAAAGGGGATGGC
>NW_006399944.1:970335-991033 GCF_000299155.1 Elephantulus edwardii | reverse complement strand
ACCATTTTACACTCCCACCAACAGTGAATAACGGTTCCAGTTGCTCCACAACCTCGCTAACATTTGTTGCTTGCTGTTCTGTAAATTTTGCTATTTTAACTGGGGTGAGATGATATCTCATAGTTGTTTTACTGGAGTCTATTCTTATACACATAATCCACATACATCAGAATGGCACACAGCCAAGTCCAGCAAGTCCTCCCAATCATTATTACATTCTAGCCCATTTTTGCAGTCACTGCATCAATTCTTTATCCGTGGTCATTGAACTTTATGAGAAAAGCATTCTGCAGGGACCAGTCTCTCCTTAAAACAAACCCAAAGTTTATGAGACAAAGTCTTGTAATTTTTACTTCCAAAAAGCATTCTTGCCACACTCTCACCAATGCATTTGCTCTTCTGGCAGATCATGATATAGTCCATATTCTGCCTCAACACCATAAGTCAAAAGCATATTTCTTCCTGCTCTGCTTTGTGTTCTATCCAGACTGTAAATGTTTATAAAGCAATGGAAAATGACATAGCTTGAGTCAACATGCCTTAAACTTAAGTGTTATCTCTACTTTTTAACACTTTAAGGGGGTCTTTTACAGAAGTTTGCTCAATGCAGCATATCATTTGATTTCTTGAGTATTGTTTCCCTGAGTATTATGTATCCAATTAAATTAAATTATTGACAACTACAATGTTTTTATCTCTAATGAGTTTATATTAGTCTAATTGTAAGGATTTTTAATGTTGATGTGTAATCTATATAAAAAACTTTATCCATTGATCTTCATCAATTAGTGCTTCAAATTCTCTTTACTTTCAGTCAACAGGGCTATGTCGTCTACATATTATAAACTGTTGATAAGTCCTCCACTAGTCCTGATGCCTTGTTCTTTGTGTAGTTCAGGCTCTTATTTGCTCAGCTGAAAAACTGAGTGTGATGAAAAGAGTCAGTTCTGATACATGTATTTCCAGATTTTAAATTATGAAATAGCACATAAATATCATACTATATAGCATATAAAAACCTGCTATTGTCAAGTGATCCTGATGCTCTACTTGGTTTCCAAGACTAAATTCTTAGGGAAGGAGTCTACCTATCCTTCTCTCACAATTCAGCTGATTGATTTGAACTGCTGTCCTTTGCAGTGTATTATGTAAGGCATCATCACACAGTACGCCCTTACGCAGTTTGAACTATTGTGTCTTGACCTATGTACAGAGTCTACAGAAACACCACTAAATGTGATGAAATGTGAATCCTCCATAATGTTACTGATAACTTTTTATGATCTATACATAATGCAAGCAAATTATATCAGACAAACAAAATCAAGCAAGTAGAAGCAGTTCCTTAAAAAAAAATTTAGACATGGTGACTGTATGTGCCATTGATTCTAAAGATACAACAATTGCTTTCCTGAAGACTTTATTTCTCTTCTACTGAAATAATTTTCATCTTGATTAAACATTAAATTTTATATTAACATGAAAACAATAATTTTATTTTTAAATGTTTGCTGCTAAATACACAAGGAATTAACAACTAAATGTCCAGTAAATTATTGTACCTACTTTGGAGTCTACCCTGAGATACTAAAGAACATTTTGGTGATCTGCTTCAGAACCTCACTGAGCACACTTGTGACAAGAAGGGTCACCATGAGATAAAACAGATTGAAAACATCTATGTCTCATTTATTCTCCCATTTTCCCAACAAAACTTTAGAATGTGTGCTAAGCTCTTCATCTATCTGATCCTGTAAATCATCTCTTAATGCTGAAATCTCCCTTACAAGCAGAGATTCAGAATCCTTCATCAAAGGAATCACACAGTGTGGCTAAAAATCTCAAGGAAAGTAAATGAATAATTGTAACATTCTAGCTGAGATGAGTGCATCTCACATATATCAATAACACTCAACAACTCATTGCCAGTAGAACAAAGTCATAGTTAATGTTGTCCAAGAGGCTGAAGTACTAGAAACATATCCTTTACTTTCTCTTAAAAGACCTGTTGCTTTCCAGCAAATATTTAGAGTCCCTGGATTGCATTTTATACGTGACTAAAAATTCCCTAGGAATATTTGGAGGGAGAAGAGTAGGCCAAAGTGCTCTTGTTTTCATTTTAAGTGTGAATTTGTGGAGAGTCATTCAACCTTGAGATTATGTTTTATTTTCCATGTTTTTGCAAGACAGCATGGGAATGAAGAAGTGGAAATTCACATTATTTTGGGGGGCAACCTTCAATGAAAACGGTCAAAATTTATGATGGAAATTCATATATGAATAACTAATCTCCTGTATCTTAAATAGTTGTAGAGTCACATGTCTAACATTTATTATAGAAATGTTTTATTAATGAAGGAATCTTTCAAGGAACTAATATTTGTACAAGCTAGAATGTAAATATTTTAGATATTGGAATGTTATATACTCTAGAGATGAAACATTTTTGAACAGGTAATTTTTCACCTTTAAATGTCAAATAAAAATTTTAAAAAAACTTCCACATGTATCTAAGCATTTCTTTATATTTCCTTAGCATAAGTTATTAGCTCAAGTATAGGCTTTTCTCCCGTTTTTCTTCCACCTCCCTTTAAACATACATTTGTTTAAGAGTATGAACTAGATATGTTTATTTTTGAGTGTGGGAAGAGATAATGGGTTATTTGAGTAAGACTTTAAACAAAGAACACTGTTTTAACATGTGATATAGCTTATTCTTCCATAAAATATTGAGAAATTCAACATTGAACAATGAAAAAGAAAAAGTCTTTTTCTAGATAGCCAGAGGCAAGAGATTTTAATTTGGACTTGGGTCAGGCAGTTTCTTCACTTCTCGTCACTTGCCCCAGGGAAAACAAATTTTGATTCTTCACATTTTAACACTAACTGACCTCATGTTGTTAACACATGTTGCAAATATTTGATTCAAAGTCTAACAATTTTCCTAAACCACCCACTTGTCTGGATAGTCATTCATTTTCCTTTGTGCAGTGCCATGAAATACAAATTATAACTTTCATCAACAAGTAAATGTTACCTCTATATACATCTTTAAAATAGTCCATGGTACTCCTAGAATACAAGGGAAATTTGATCATAAGAATATATAATAAAAGTAATGTACTAGCTGCTGTTGATAATGCACTTTTAAAAATCCTTTTTTATTTAGAATGAGTATCTAATAGCTAAAACCTTGCTTCTCCTTGCTAGGAATTCTTTAACTTAAAAAATAGTATATCGGTGCACAGTTGAATTTAAAAACAACTTGTTTCTGCATTATTTTACTATCACAGAGATCTTTTCTGAAGAAAAATTTCATTTTTAAAAAAACATTAATCAAATATTATATAAGGAATGAAAAAATTCATTCACTCTTATTTTTTAAAATTTGAAAATATAAAATCACTTAAACAGAAAATTTCAAATGCTCTTAATCATAATTTCAGGTGTTATCTAATGAGAAATTTTATACTCATATATATTATTGAAAATTAAGAAAAAGTAAAATTAAGCAAACAGCAAAAACTTTCAATTACCTTTTTCAGAAATATATGAAAATTACTGATTTTTTTATTTGGTTTTTTTATGAGTTTCTTTACAAAACCTAAACACTCTGTACTCAATCTTATACCCAGAATCTTAAACTGTAACATTTTGAAGCACTTAATGCTTTAGCCATTAAACTAAGAGCCACACTTTAATATTTTTGTCATTAGTCTTTCAAACATATTTTTTTCCATTGGTGCAATCACAAAATCCCCACTAAGACTGAAGGAAGTTATTAATGTTCATTCTGTAAAGAATAGATCCAAATGCCTGACAAATATGAGGAGGCAGACAGGAAATGACAAAGAAAAATTTAAATATAAACTAAATCTTGATTATTTCTATTTTACTTTCAACATTGTTACCATTTAGTCTTCTCTTTCAAGATCTGATTTATAGAATCTCCATTTTCAAGGTTGAGGTAAAATTTTATGATTCACTTTTTAGTTTCTTAAAAACTTAAAATAGGAAAATATATAATATATTAGGAAGTTAAAAATTTATTTCCCTTGAGTTTATAATACAACCACTATCTGAAAAGTAAACTAAAAAAAGTGGTCAAAAAGCTAAGTGTTTTGTATACAAGAAGAGTTGTTGTTTGCTGTTAAGTTGGAACTGACCCATAGTGGACGCTTGAGTGGGTTTTCAGAGGCAGTAAATAACATGGCAGAAGATTGCCTGTTTTTCTCCAGCAGAGCTGCTGGTGGATTTAAACTGCATGCCTTAGAGATTGCAGTGAAGCTTCTTGCAAGTAGGCTTCCAATTCAATATTACACAAGAATACAAGAAAAGTAGTCTCCTCAAATCATTAACCAACTTTAAATGTTTAATAGCTCCTAATTTCATTTGGAATAAAACCCCAAATCCTAAACAATAGACCAAAAGTCTACAGAGCTCCTCCTCTAACCTCAAATTTCTGATTCTCATCTTGAAAGGTCCTTTGCCTGCACAAGTTCCCTGGACTTCATTGATACTTCCATTGTCCTGAACTCTAGTGGCATACTGATAGAAGTTGTGCTGCCAACTCAAAAAGTATGCAGTTTTAATCTACCAGTTCTTCATGGATGAAAAATAGAGTCTCTTCTCATGAGATTTGTTCTCAAAACTTGCTGAATGAGTTCCTTCAAAATTGAAAGCAAACAACAATCAACTTAGAAAGAACAATGGTGGGCTTTTCTTCACAATTACCAGGTGCATGGTATTGTCAATCACTTCATATGCATGTGAAAGCTAAATAATGAATAAAGACTGAAGAAATTATGACTTTGAATCATGGCATTGGTGAAGAATATTGAATATATTATGTTGTTGTTGTTATGTGTCATCCAGTCACATGCGACTCATAGCGACCCTACGTACAACAGCCCTTAACTGCTCTGTCCTGTGCCAGTCGCACTGTGTCTGATACACCCACCCTGATTACTCCAGTCACTGAATCAGTCCACCTCATAGAGGGCCTTCCCCTCCTGCGCCATCCCTGCACCCTCCCAAGCATGATGTATCTCTCCAAGTAGAGGTCCTGCCTCACAACATGTCCAAAGTATGTTAGACGGAGCCTCAGAATCCTTGCCTCCAAGGAGCAGCCCGGTTTAATCCTCACCTGGATGAATCTGTTTGTTTTCTTAGCAGTCCATGGTGCATTCAATACTCTTCCCTATCACCACAGCTCAAAGGCATCAATTCTATCCTCCCTAGTCATTGTCCAACTCTCTGATGCATAACAAGTGATTGCAAATACCATGGCCTGTATCAGACACACCTTAGTCTCTAGAGAGACACCATTGCTCTTCAGTACTTTGGAGAGGTCCCTAACAACACACTTTCCCATGGCAATACGTCTTTTAATTTTCTGGCTACTGGTGCCAAGAGTGTTGACTGTGGAGCCAAGCAAACTATAGCTGTGAACAATCAGTCTCTTCACCATCCATCCTGATGCTGCCAATTGGTCCTGTCGTGAGCATCTTTGTCTTCTTTATATTGAGCCTCAATCCACATTGAAGGCTTTAGTCCTTGATTCTCTGCAGCAAGAGCTTCAGGTCCTCCTCAGGTTCAGCAAGCAGGGTTATGTCATCTCCATAACGTGGATTGAAAAACAAACAGACAAACAAACAAACAAGACTTTGTCTTGAAAAAAAGTATAGCAAGAATGCTGTGTGGAAGCAAAGCTTGTGAAAGTTTATCTCAAACATTTGGGCATGATAGAAAGAGGGTCCAGTCTCTAGAGGAAAGTGTCACATAGAGGGTCAGTAAAAGAGTGTAAGATCCTCAATGACATATATGCACACAGTGGCTGTAACATTGTTTAATCACACCAGTGATTTGTCAGGATGGCTTGGGATTAGACAGGGTTTTGTTCTGTTATATACAGTCATTGAGAGTTGGAACTGACTCAGTAATATTTAACAGCAATCATCTTAGTCATCACTTCCTCATTGTTTTCCATGTCTCATTTGGTAAACTTAAAACCCCCTTACAAGCTCTGGTAGCCTCATACTACTGCTTCTTTGAAACACTTATTACATTATAAACATTTTTCAAATAATACTAATCTCTCCAAATACACTAAAAGTAGAGATAGTGACAGTGTCTGGCATATGTTGTTGTTAGGTGTCACTGAGTCAAGTACCACTCCTAGCAACCCTATGAACCACAGACTGGAACTCTGTTCTGTATGTCCTTACAATCTCTGACACACCAGAACCATTGCTGCAGTCACTGTTTCAACATACCTGGTTCAGTCCTTCCATCTTCCCAGGCTTGATGTTCCTCTCCAAAGAATAGCCTCTCAGCAACATGCCCAAATTATATGAGATGAAGCTTTATCATCTTTGCCTTCAAAGAGTGCTACTGAGTAGATATTTTAAAGGGAATGAGTCATTGATATAGACCTGGGTTTGAATCACCCTCTACACGTTTGGAAGCAAGAGTGGCATCCACTTCTTAAACAACATACCTCTAGAAACTGTCTGAACTTTGATAAAAGTTGGTAGTTGTAGAAGGGCTTCAGGCCTTTTGTTCATAGGGTCTCTATGAGTTTGTGCTTGACTTGAAGGTAATAAACAACAACAACAACTACTAGCTTATCCTTGCATAATTTTAATTAAGGTAGTAATGAGTAGGTGCACTGCCAACCCAAAGGCACACAGTTCGAGCCCAACTGCTGCTATACAGGAAAAAGATGGAAAATCTCTTCTGGTGCTGTTTACTGCTTCTGAAAACCAGCTTACAAGTTGGTTCCAACTCACTGTTGTATGACAGCAAACAATAACAAAGACACTCTCTAAGCTTCTTCTATAGAAGTAAAACAATAAAACAATATATTCACAGAGTTGTTAACTGAATAAAAGATTAGCCTTTTGTGAAAGCACAATTTGAATTCATGTGAAATTTTATCCCTTAGATTCTATTTTTGTTGTTGTTGTTGTTGTTGTTGTTAGGTGCTGTAGAGCCAAATACAACCCACAACAACCCTATAAACAAGAGATCTGAACCCTGTCCTATCATAGGTGATCTTGACGTTTCTTAACACACTAAAGACTATTGCAACAGACACTGTATCAATCCACCTGGTCCTCTCTTTCATTGAGCCTCCATTCTTTTTTTTTTTCTTTAGCCTCCATTCTTCGAAAATCCTTTCCAAGGAATAGCCCCTCCTAGCAACATGCCCGAATAAGTGAGATGAAGCCTCATCATTCTTGTCTCCAAAGAACACTCTGGCTGCACGTTCTCCAAGATACACTCGATTTTTCTTTTGGCAGTTTAGTGTTCTTCTCCAACTTAACAGTTCAAAGGCACAAATTCTTCTGTCATCCTTATTTATTGTCCAGCTTTCAGATGAATAACAAGTGATCAGAAAGACCATGGCCTGAATCAGATGCACCTTATTCTTCAAACTGAAATCATTACTTCTCAATAATTTAGAGAGGTCCCCAACTTCAGACTTTCCTAGTACAACGTGTCTTCTTAGATCCTGACTACTTGTATCAAGTATGTTAATTATGGATCCAAGTAAGATGAAATTGTTGACAGTTTCATTCTCTTCTCCATCCATCACCATGGTACCTATTGGCTATAAGAATCTTTGTTTTCTTGACACCGAGATGCAAACCATATTGAAGGTTGCATTCCTTGATCTTCTGCAACAAGTGCTTCTAGTCCTCCTCACTTTCAACAAGCAAGGCAATATCATCGGCATAAAGCAAGTTATTGAATAGTCTCCCTCTGACATGATGCCACATTCCTGCTCACAGAGTCCAGCTTCTCAAATAAATTGCTCACTATACAGATTGAGCAAATATTGAGAAAAATACAACCCTATGTACATCCTTCTTAATTTTAAAGAATACAGCGTTCCCCTACTCTGTTCACACAACAGCCTCCTGCTCCAGGTATAGGTTTCACATAAGCACAATTAAGTGCTCTGGGACTCCCATTCTTCTCAATGCCAGCCACAATTTGTTATGATCCACACAGTCAAATATCTTTGCATACTCAATAAAGCATAAATAGCCATTCTTCTGGTATTCTTTACTTTCAGGCAGGATCCATATGTCATCCCTAGTGCCATGGCCTCTTCAAAATTCTGCTTGGACTTCTGGCAGATTCTTATGCTTGAAGGTCCTTATCTATGTTCTAGCTGTTTTAAAATGATCCTCAGCAATAGTTTGATATTAATGATATTGCTTGATAATTACCACATTTTGTTGAATCACCTTCTTGGAAATGGGAACAAATATGGATCTCTTCCAATCCATTGGGCAGATAGCTGTCCTCCAAATTTCCTGGCATAGACTGGTGACTGTATCCAGGGCTGCACCTGTGAATTAACACGAGTCAACTGGCATCATATCAATTCCTAGGGCTTTATTTTTTGCCAGTTTCTTCAGTGCAGCTTCCACTTCCTCCTTCATTGCCATTGATCCCTCTTCATATAGTACTTCCTGAAATTTTTCAGTGTCAATCAGTTCTTGTTATAAGATGGTCTCTTGTTTAGAGCCTCTTGTCTAAATCAGTTGGATTCCAGAAGGTAAGTTGTCTTGATTTAATTAACATTCAGGTATAAGCTGATTGGTCATTTTGATTTAATTAACAATCAGTTCTAGCTCTTCAACAAATGATGCTGGCACAACTGGTCTGCTACCTGCAGAAAGCTGAAACAAGATCCACATCTCACACCATAAACAAAAATCAACTTAAAATTGAGCAGTAAATTCCACAGCCCACTTTCCTAGTATGAAGATTGCTTTGCTATTAAAGTTGCGAAATAAATTAACAGTTTGTCGTGATTAGGAAGAAGAATGTCATAATTGGTACAGCACTTGTTTGTCAGTTTGCTGTTCTGAGATAACTTGTGAGTTGCTGTGATACTGAAGCTGTGCCGCTGGTGTGTCAAATGTCAAAAGGGTTGCTTATGGTGGACAGGTTTTAGTAGAGCCCCTAGATTAAGACAGACTAGGAAGCCAGATTGGCTATCACTTCTTAAATAATAGGCCTTTGAAAATCCTATGAATACTAGAGGAACACAAATAGTTACGGTAGTGTAGTGATAGAGCCCAGATTGGAAGTTAGCTGAAATGAGGAAAAACAGTGACAAACAATTGCTTAGTAATTGGACTATGGAATGTACATAGTTTGGATGTTTGAAAACTGGAGACTGTAAAAAAAAAATGGAACATATGAACATGACCTACTAGACATTTAGTGACATGAGATAGACCAGCTTTGGCCACTTTAGATTTGATAAGCATATAGAATACTTGGAATGAAAAATATAAGAAGACTGGTATTGCATTCATAGTAAAAAAAGTCAAGTTCGGGGTCCATCCTGAAATACGATGTTGTGAATGATAGGATATGCATACAAGGAAGACCTATTACCATGACTATTATTCAAATATATGCTCCTACATTTAGAGCCAAAAAGGAAGAAATTGAGAATTTTTACCAAATCGTACTGTTAAAAATTGATCAAACACGCAATCAAGATGAGCTAATGTTAATTTGTGACTAGAATGCAAAAATTGGAAACAATGAAGAAGAAATAGCAGTTGAAAAACATGGGCTTGTTGATAGAAATGAGGCTGGAAATAGCATGATTGAGTATTGTAATTTCAATGAGTTATTAATTTCAAATTCCTTTAAAACATGCCTCCAGAAACTCTATGAACTTTGATAAATGTCGATAGTTGTGGAGGGGTTTCAGGCCTTTTGTTCATAGGGTCACTATAAGTCGTGCTCATATAAAAGGCAATCAACAACTACAACTTTTTTTTTAAAAGACATAAATGACGACTTTACAAATGGGTTTCACCTGATGGGCTGCATGGTAATCATATTGACTACATGTGTGGAAGAACTTGTTGGAGAAGCTCAATACTGGCAGTCAAAACTAGGCAAGGAATGGACTGTGGAACAGACCATCAATTACTCAAATGCAAGTTCAAATTGAGACCAGATAAACTGCGAATAAATCCACAATAACCAATATGATCTTTAATCTATTCCATCTGAATTTAAAGACCATTTTAGGAATAGGTTTGAGGAAGTGGACGCCAATGATCAAAATCAGATGAGTTGTGGGATTATATCAAGGATATCAGCCATAAAGAAAGTATAAACTATTTTAGAGTTTGTTAAATATTCAACCAGAGGAAGGTGTTTTATTTAAATTCTTTGACTATTTCATTCATTTATCTTGCATTATAGCAATCAAACCACTTTCAAAATTCAGAACAAAGTTGTCTAGAAATTGACACAATTAATCTTTGTTATTCCAAAGGAGTCAGCTCCTTTAAGACTGGAGTTCCCACAATTGTGCTCTTTATCAACAGAAGAATCATAATTTTGTTCACAATGAGCCTCATCCACTTCAAAGTCATCAGCTTTCTGAGCCTGTACATCTTTTAGAGAAGACTGCGTAACAGACAGAAGACTAGAAGACTGCAGAATGGCAGACAGACTTGAACTAACAACCTTTCAGTTAGCAAACTGATATGTTACAAACTGTACCACCAGGGCTCCATATATCAACAAAAGTCATTTGAGACTGTGACTTAATATAAAACTATGCTTTTCATTTTCTGTGAAAACCCCTGTACATACCCTTTTGGGGCTTATTTTACAATTGTGTTTTGTGTTTCAATTAAATTTAAATCAAAACATTAAGCTGACTACATTAGCGTTGATTCTGACTCAAAAGAAACTCTGTAGGACACAATAAAACAGCCCTTAACATTTTCAAGACTATAAATCTATATTGAAACAGACTGTCTCATCTTTCTCCCTGATTATGTGTGGTGGTAAAGTTGTTGTTGTTATGTACCGTTGAGTCGCTTGCGACTCATAGTGATCTTATGTACAAAAGTCTTAAACCTTGCTATATCCTGTGCCAACCTCATTGTATCGGAAATACTTACTCCCATTACTCCAGTCACTGAATTGATCCATTTCATCGAGAGTCTTCCCCTCTTGCACTGTCCCTCCAGCCTCCCACACATGATGTCCCTCTCCAAGGACTGGTCTCTCCTTGCAACATGCCCAAATTATGTCAGACAAAGCTTCAGAATCCTTGTCTCCAAGGAGCAACCCAGTTTCACTCTCTCTAGAATAAACCTGTTTGTTCTTCTAGCAGTCCGTGGTGTATTCAACACTCTTCTATAGCATCGCAGCTCAAAGGCATCAACTCTTTCTGTCATCTCTAGTCATTGTTCTGCTCTCTAATGCATAGCACGCAATTACAAAGACTATGGCCTGGATCACATGCACCTTAGTCTCCAGCCTGATGTGCTTGCTCTTCAGTACTTTGGAGAGGTCCCTGACTGTTGACTTTCCCAATGCAATTCATCTCTGGATTTCCTGGCTGCTGGTAACAAGAGTGTTGATCATAGAACAAAGTAAACTAAAACTGTTAACAATCTCAATCTCTTCACCATGTTAAATCACTATCTTTTACCATGCTGTTTGTCTTCATTGAAATAAATTGTTATGATAGCTAAAAGATACTGTACAGCTTGCTTAAAAATTTTTTGGGGAAAAAGAATAAATAAAAACCTGTGAAAAGTCAGCGTTCATCCCCAGTGAACGCCAAGGAGGAACATGTGTAGATTTGCCAAGTATGTCATCCAGTCAGCATATGTGTTTAAAGCACATTGAGTTTATGTAAAAGAAGAAAAAATAAAAAGACAGTAGCCAATAATCAATAACAGAGTTAAACTGAACTGGTATTACAAACATTATGATTTTCTTCTCTGTCCAGTTCTCTTGCATCTGAGAGAATGAGGATAAAAGTTTTTGTTTTCCATCATTGAGTTTCCTTTACAGTTGTCATTAAACATAGACCAGAAACTACTCATATCTCAACTTTTTCTGTTTTAGGTCTTCTTGAAAAGATCAAACTATTTCTGTTACCACAGAGCTTCTTTTGACTGTTGAGTTAGCAGCCTAATAAGTTCACTAAGGTGAAGTACATACCAAGACCAGGTCCAAAAGGAGAAAGCAAGGACATCCCAAATTCTTGAACCAATCATAATAGCTAAAAACATATTTCAAGATTTTAAATAATTGCACTAATGACTTCCTAGAAATTATAAACACAACATAAATTTGTTATATTATTTTTACCTTCTAAGTGAAAAATATTTTTGTACACTTGCAATATTCAATGTTACTATATTTGCAGGAAAATAATTTAGCAATTTCTTGCTGATGTATTACTTTCTGAATGAACATTTTTAAATATTTATCAGAATTATTTCTATAAATTCATATTCTTTGAATGATTAAATAATCAATTCCTTCAATGATGAAATGACCCAAAATTATAAATATTTGGGATTACCTGGTGAGTAACTCTCTATGCTCATAAACACATTCTAAGGAGCTTTGTCAGATGTAATCTGTAGTGTGTTACACTGTTGACCTAAAGGTCACATAGCTATAGTAATTCAAATTGATCAGCATCAAAGATTTGCAGTCTTGTAAACTTGATGGAGGTCACTTTGATTCAAAATTGAATCAATAGTAGTGAGCTTTTTTAGTACATACTTTAATATCTTTGCTCCTTATTGAAATATAAGGATAGTGATAGTCACTTGGAAAAATAAAGAAATAAATAAAAACCTTATCCTGCTTGACAATTAACTGTTCGACTGATAACTCTAAATTTGAAGTTTCAAATCCATCAGTTCCTCTACAGGAAAAAGATGGGCAACATCCTCCAGTAAATATTTATACCCTCAGATCTATATGGACTGTGTCTCTAAGTTAGACTTAACTTGACAACAATGGATTTGACTAGATTTTTGTTGTTCTGGATGTTTTTTTAGTGATGCGGTACGGTACAGTAGTTAAGAGTTTGCTCAAAATGTGGGCAATTATAAACTATCAGTCATTCCGTGGGAGAAAGATGTTGGTAATTTGTTTCCATAAAGATTACAACTTTGGAAATCTATTGAACCATCTACAGTACTGTGTTGTTGTGTTGTTAAGTGCTGTCAAGGAGCAGGCGACTCATAGTGACCCTATGAACGAAAGTCCTGGACACCTCCTGTATAACTATCATCCTTTCTACAAGTTCATATGGTTTCCAGAAGCAAGCTATTATTTAATTGGATGCCACTCCTGCTTCCAAGCTTGTTTTAATCAAGGAGTTCTCCAAACACTGTCTACCATGGATAACCATTCTCGCATGACTCGTCAATGTCACAGTAATCTCAATTTTGTATTATTGTCTTTGCATTTACTTATTTATTACTTTGATTGTAATATTGTGATGTTGTATTATGGTCTCTTAATGAGTAAACCTGCCCTATTAAACCTGAAAAGAATCATTGGCAATTTTAACTTCTCTTGAAAGAGCGAATAGAAATCTATTATCAATATAACTTATCCATATCTATTATCAATAACATTTATCAATTATAAAATTGAGTAATCTGAGTTTTGTCTAATTTATATTAACGCTCTAACTGTGGTGACCTAGTGAGTAAGGATTGGTGCTGCAAAACCAAAGGCAAGGTGTTTGAATCCACCAGCCACAAGTGGCTTCAAAGGAAAAGATGGGCAATCTCCTTCTATGTGATTTTCAGTCTCTGAAAACCCACTGGAAGGTCAGATATGAGTTAGTTCCTGCTCAACCGCAATGAGTTGAGAGGTTTCTGTAATTGTGTTCTCTCTACAAAGAAAACTGATCTTTGATACAGTTTTTCTTTCATATTTCACCACATTGTTCTACAATAATGTTAATTATAAAGAAATATTAAACTATTAATTTTCAATTCAATACTTCCGTACACTTACTAATTTTGCTTATTTGATTATTCACCATAATTTCTTGCATTTCACTCCTTGTGAGGAAAAAAAATCTGCAGGCATTTCCCCCCCAAAAAAAAGAGTAGGTAACTCCTTGAATTTTATTCAGTATAAAGCAGTCCTTTATAGCAAGACCATGACTTAGGAATGACCAGGTAGCCCTCTTGGTAGAATTTGGTAGAAGAAAAATCTATTAGCTAAAAACCCAGAGGAACTCTTTTTTCCAAAGATCTGGGCTTAAAATGTTGGATGAGTATAGCGTTTATACTGAATATGCACAGGGAAGCAAGTAGGGTTACAGAGGCAAAAGGGCAGGGATTCCTAGAGCAGACAGTGAGTGCTTTGAGGAATAGGACATGCCTTAGGAATGAGGAAGTACATGGGATGGGATAGGACACAAGTTTTCTCAATCTGGAAGCTAAAATTCCTTATTAAACTTTCCTTCTATTCTCACATTTAAGCTCTGGTTTGACTCTATACAATCGTACTTCAAATAACTTTCTTTTTTTTCCAGTATTACGAGAATTAGAACCCATCGTCTTCTTTCATCAGTGTAGCTTGATTGAAATCACAGTCTGCATTTTTTTCATTCTGAGTAATTTATTTTTTTCCTCTTTGCCTGCCTCTTTCTCTTTTGAAATTTTTAGTATTTTCTCTTAGTTGTTATTTCTATTTGCTTATTTTTTAAATAATACTAATGACAATATACCTTCCTATCTTCATTCCTGGGAGATTTTAGACTTTTCAACTTTAGGACCACTTCATCACAGAGGCACTCTTAGAAGCCACAGTAATCTTCACCACTGTTCATTTCCCAAGCATTTACTCATACAATTTCTCATCTTTTAAGTTCCAAATGGGTTGTCAATATTTCCCCATGGTGAATTTAACCTGAAATTTGAGGAAGAAAATCTGGAAAATGGTCTCTCAGAGTATCTTCCTGTAAACGTAGAGTATACATCTACATAAAAGTGACAATTGAAGCCAATTAGCAAAATTGAAATCCTAAATCAAGGAAGCCATTTCCTGAAAATTTCAAGAAGGATAAGATCTGTACAAAAAACATGCTTGTTCCAAAAAGAGTTCTTAAACAAACTGATTAACTAGTAGCAGATTTCACACTGACTGACACATAAAATGGTGTAATTTTAGTCAATTCCCACTCACATATAAAAGTAAAACATCTCCTACACTCTACAACTGCCTTAACAATAACACAAGAGAAAGTTTTCACTATCTTTTAAAGTCAACACATTGTTTACCTGAGAAGTATTATTGAGGCTTTTTAGCGACAAATACATATTGATCGCTGGCAACAAGGTGTTAAATATTGTATTCAGAACCTTACTTAACCATCTGGTGACTTATGGAATATACATCACTCACATTTTCAGTATCTCAGATATCTTAGAAAACTGCTGTACCAGCTTTAATATAAATCTGGCAGAAACTTGTATATGAAGAAATGAACTTCACCCATCAATTTACCAGAAGAGTTCACTTATGTGAGTTCTACATAATTGCAGCAAAGTCCATTTTACCTCTTTTTTGATTTCAATACACTTCCCATTAGTGAAAACACAAGGTATGATCAAGATTAAAAGCAAAAAATTATTTCACCATGAAAAGGTTAACGGAGCTTTTCAGTCCATACAATGTTTAGTCAATTTTGAATTCCTTTTGGTTAAGGATAAATAAGGAGCAAGAGAAACCAATGGAATCATTTCAAGATTTTTATTCAAAATGAGTAAATAAATATCTGGGATGTCCACACTCTAAATCCCCACCCAACTACACCCCATTCCTTTGAATTTCCAAAAATAAAACCAAATATTTGGCAATCAAAAAGTCTGATGGTCTGATTAATAAAAATTAGCTGCAAGGAAATGAGATTATAAGAAAACTTTTGTACATTTAGCTTCAGATTTTCCTGCCTGCAATAACTGATATTTGTCCATTAATAATAATTCAGTACAGTGATACATAGTTCATATTTAAGTATTATCAAGATTATCATAATTTTTCCACATATCATTTTTATCATAGATATTACTGATATTTGTGAATTATTTCATGGCAAGTGTATAATCAAGAATTACAATGTCCACTATACTATATATTCTATCAAAATGGTTTATGTTAAAGAAGTTATTTATTTGTAGTAAAACCTAGAAATTTTGTTATAGGAGAATTAGAAGGTTTTGTTTTTAAAAAGTCAATAAGAATTATTGCATTTCTAACATAAATAAAATATACTCTGTAGTCTATTTTTCATATGTCTTTTAACACTTAAAATTAACTATTTTAAAAATTTAATGGAAAACTGCCTCTGAAAAAGGAAAATCCAAAAAAGAGATAATCAGCTTTTTCATACATAATCAATTTTTACATTAAATGGATATAAATTCATTATGGTTTTTCTTTTTAAGTTAGTTAAAGTCTACTTTTTTTAATCTTTAAAAATCAACATGAAAATGTTTGTCACAAATTTTTTGTAAAGAATTTGTTTCTATAAAAAATTTCAAGAGTCCAATTTTTATTTGAATCACATATCTAACTATTTTAGTATAAAATGTGTATGTACATTTAGGGTAAGTATGAGATTTTGCTCTTTAAGAGTTTTCAAGGTCATATTTTAAAATGAGTTTGTTGAGTGCTTTAGGACTTTTAAAATTTTGAACTATTTTACTATTCATGTCACTAAAATTATTTTTACATAAAACATATTCTCTTCCTATTACTTTTCATCATTTAATGAAAACACATACATTAAACTAAAGTTCTAACCAGAATGAATAATTCAATGAGATTACAAAGTTGAAAAAGATTAGAAGTTATTACAACCTTAAAAAAGACTGAAGAAAAGTGAAAAAGTAGAACTTTAGTATCTGAATTCAGACACCTATTTGGGTGGTCTCAGTTGGAATATAATGTAGTATCTGATGAGGATTTTAGATGTAGAACTCTCTTGTTCTCTTATTTAACAATATTTTGTATTTATAGTCTAACATATGGCAAGAAATTTTTATAACACTTGATTCCAAAGAAATTCCACTCCTTCAGAATCTATTAACATAATAGGTGCTAAATTGAGCTTTATAACTATAATTTAGATGTCCCTTTCTCCCCAAAACAGAGCTCTAACCTCATTCTATTACTCTTGCTTTATTTCTTACCAAAAGTCATAGTAATTTCTTACTATCTTCACTACTTTCATAACTTCCCTATCATGATTTTTAAATTCAGTCTCTGAAGTAATATTTCTTCCCAGGTTATGCTTTGCAAATTGAACTAAAGTATTTTGCAACAACTTCCACTGAGTCACACATTTTCTCAACTCTCGTTACCTTTCCTTTCCTCACAATATTCTTCATACTTTTGAAATCTAAGTGTTTCTGGTTCTCCTTTTCCTTTTCTAAACTAACCTTATATCACCCTTGCTCATTCTTTTTTTTTTTGCAGATATTACTAATTACCTACCCAGAGTCATCCTCACCACTTTCTGTAGCAGCAGAATCCTGATTTCAATAGTCAACTCTCAGAATTCTCTAGAAGTTAGAGTTCCAGTCCAGTTCAGGCAAATGAAATAAGATCTCTTCTGACCAAGGACTTACTTAGGGGGAAACAACAACGACAACAACAACAAATAAAAAGGTACAGCTCCATTTAGGAAGACATTTTCCACCCCTTCCTCCTCCTAGGAATAAAGATATGATGCCGAGAAGTCCAACAGTAACCTTGGGAGCATGAAAACAATGATTCTATAGCAAGAATGGAATACCAGAGGGTAGATGGTGAAGTGAGTGGAAGATTTTATTTTTTTCACCAGCAATTGAAGCAGTGAACAATGAATAAAAACAAGCACATACTGAGATCTCAGAAGTCCAGATGGCAGCTGAGATATTGGAGAATTGAAGTAGGTTCATAATTGGGGGAAATTGGTGCGTTGAGAAGGGATGTGAGCTAAGAGAACCTACTTCCGAACACTGGAAGTGTTCATTGATCACAGCTGTTTAGTACTAAACTGAGCAACAACACAATAAGGAAGCTAATTTGAGTAAGCTTCAGCATGAATTTTTTTCAAGTTGGCTAAATTTAGCATGGAAATTTAATGGCCTTTGAATTAGAAGAGATCTAAGGGAGACCGTGGTGATACAATGGATTGTTGGTGTACATTACTGAGGCACAAGACTGGACCCAAGAGGAATTGCTTTTCTGTGAAACCAGTATTACCTTGTCACATATACAGAAACTCTAAAAAGTCAAACCATTGCAATCTAATTGACTTCAACTCATAGAAATCTTCACTGAGTCTTGGAGACTGTAAATCATTATTTTAGGAAACTGTCTTTCTTTCTCCCAAGGAGGAAATGGTAGGTTTGAGATTCCGATCTCTTAACTAGAAATCTGACATGTTGCCCATTGCACTTCTGCTTTTGTTCAAAACACAGTGCTGTTTTCAAGTAAGCATTAGCCCAGAGCTGACCCTCCAGAGGTTTTCAGAGGCAGAAAAATCTCACAGGAAGAGAGTTCTAATCTTTCTTCTTTGGGGCAGAGGGAAGATTGAAAATACATGCCTTTGGGATTGCAGTGCAACTTCCTACCAGTAGGCCACCAGAGTTTCCCTAGAGCTCCTTAAACCAGACAAAGGAATCATTAAAACAAGGAAATCATAGGACAAGATCCTTCATGAATACAGATGCAAAAAATTTCAAAAAATTTCAACAGATTTAAGAAGCATATTTTTAAAAAAGCACACATATGGATATAAGAGTAATTCAATAATAGAAAAGTAATCAATGCTATACTCACATAAAAGCATTCTTATTATTGTTGTTGTGTATTGTGGAGTTAGAACTGACTCACAGCTGACCCTCCAGAGGGTTTTCAGAGGCAGTTAATCACACGGGAGGAGATTGCTCATCCTGTGGAGCAGCTGGTGGCCTCGAATCATGTGCCTCCAGGATTACAGCACAGCTTCTTGCCACTATTAAACATCTTCTTTGATTAAAATTCTCAAATAAAAGCAAGGCACATTCTTCAAATTAATTAAGATTATGTACATAAATGACCAACATTATATTCATTGAAGAGAGATTAAAACATATTCCTTAGGAAATTAATGAGACAAAGATTCTTGTTATCACAAATCTTATTTAATATATTGCACTGGTTGTCCTGTCATATAGCTTTTTTAGTATGGATGACTGACTATGTGAATGGGAAGGGCTATATGAGTAGGGCATTTTGACTTATCTGCAAAGGGATTGGCTAAGTGCTATTTCACAAGGAGATTGGCCAGTATCAACTATCTCCAAGAGAATTGACAAGTCTCATCAATAAATTGAATAGCTCTAGCAAGAAGAATCAGAATCCTCTGCAGTCAAAAAAGAGGAAAAAACCTCTTGCCACCACCAGCCAAAAAACCTCACCACTAAAAAAAATCAGCCATGCTCAAACTGGAGACATAACATGAAATGAGACCTTGAGGGAGGGGGAAAGCTAGTAATTGCAGGACTGAGAACTTTGTTAGACAACCGGGGAGGGAAGCCAATATTGGTAGGATTGAGAATTTGAAATTTTTAGAACCAGAAGGCTCATGGCTGAGGTACATATTTCTGAAGCTTTTCTTGACTGTATTTTGTTATTAATCTGGATTATAACCTTTTAACACTCCGATACGGTTCTGTGTGATCTGTGAGTAATCACATCAGATTTTGGACTCAGAAAAAACAGTAGGAATAGTGTTGAGATGAGTAAAAAGAGGCATGAGAGTGTGGGGGGCATGTCTGATGTCATGGGAATTGGTTCTGTGTAATTGATGTGGTTGTTGTTGTTATTGTTATTGTTAAGTGCCATTAAGTTGGAGGGGACTCATAGCGACCCTGTGAGCGAAAGACCTGGACACCTGTATAACTTCCCAGGTCTTTCTTTCATAGGGTTGCTATGAGTTGCCTCCAATTCTAAGGCATTTAACAACAACAGGAGCAACAACATCAGCATAGAGAGAAATTAGTTGGCCTAGTGGACAGAAAGTCATGCTTCTGAACCAAAGGTGGGTGACTCTAATCTGCAGCCCTCAGGCTTGCCTTTACTTATTTTTGGTGAAACTTTCTTCTAGGTCGTATAACCCTGGTATGTCCACTGCTGTACGGAGGTAACATAGTTACTGTGAAGCTGAACACTGTGACACTCATGTGTCAAATGCAATTATGGCTACCCCTGGTGGACAGTGTTCCACAGAGCTCCAGGATTAAAACAGGATTGGAAGCAGGAGTGGCATCCACTTCTGTAATAGCTTGCCACTGGAAACCCTATGAACCTGGAGAAAGGATTGATGTGGTATATGGGGGCAATTTTCTTCTGTGAACTTGATAAAGTTCAGATACAGCCATCCTCACATTGTTCTTTTTATGGAAAATCTATCCAGGGCAATAAGAAAAGAAAGGTATCCAAACAGGAAATGAAGAGTAAGACTACCTCTGTTTGTAAATTGAATGACCATAACTTAAACATCTCCTAAGAAAAAATTATCAACAACAACAAAAAAATTAGTTATATTCTTTATACTAACAAATCTTACTGTGTAAATATAAACAAAGAAGACAATATTATTTGCCATAGCCAATAAATGATTGCAGAAAAAATGAAACTGGAAAAACTCAGGGTTGGTTTTTTTTTAAAATTTGCATAAATCATCAAGAAAACCAGAAAAGGAAAAGTTCTAAGTGAAAATTCTGTTAGAAACTTAACTACCTTTTCAGAAAAGACAGAGATGAGAAGAGACGAGAAGAGATGAGAAGAGACGAGAAGAGATGGGAAGAGACGAGGAAAAAAAATCAGT
>NW_006399944.1:965083-966794 GCF_000299155.1 Elephantulus edwardii | reverse complement strand
ACAAACGCAGGTTATACACATGGACTTCACCTGATGGTATGCATAGGAATCAGATCAACTACATCTGTGGAAGGAACCGCTGGAGAAGTTCAATATCAGCTGTGTAACAAATTAGGGATAATATTAAAAATGGGAACCCCAGCACACTTGTGTTCACATTAAACCTATACATAGACCAAAGAGCAGTTTTCGAACAAAACAAGGAAACACTGCATAGTTTAAGATAAAGAAATGAGCGCATCATATTGTATTATTTCTCCATACTTATTCAATCTACATGCTGATAAAATAATTTGATAATCTTTACTATAAGAAAAAGAGTGTGATATCAGGATTGGAGGAAGACTCAGTAATCGGTCTTATACAGATGATCTAACTTTGCAAAAAGGAACTGAAGACTTGAAACACTTCCTGGAGAAGATCTCAGTATTGATTATCTCACAACATCAAAAACACAAAGCTTCTCATCTCTGGACCAATTGACTACATCACTGTAGAAAGAGAAGTGATTAAAATTGTCAACAATTTCATTTCACTTGGATCCATAATCAATATTCAAATACCCCTCAAAAGATAATCATTAAATCAAAAGGTGTGTTACATTGGGAAAATCTGCTATCAAGGACCTCTCCAAAGTGCCAAAAATCAGGGATGTCAGTTTAAAGACTATGATACACATGGTCCAAACCATGATATTTTCAGTTGCTTCATATACATTTGAAAAATTGGACAGTGAATAAGGATGACCAAAGAATGATAAAAGACTTACACAATAATAACTGGAAAACACTGCTGAAAGTTGTTGTTGTTGTTGTTGTTATGTGCCGTCGAGTCGTTTGCGACTCATGGCGACCCTATGTACAACAGCCCTAAACCGTGCTCTATCCTGTGCCAATCTCATTGCCTCTGACAAACCCATCCTGAGTACCCCAGTCACTGAATCAATCCACCTCATAGAGGGTCTTCCCCTCCTGCGCTGTCCCTCCACCCTACTCAGCATGATGTCCCTCTCTAAAGACCTGTCTCTCCTTACAACATGTCCAAAGTATGTCAGAGGAAGGCCCAGAATCCTTGCCTCCGAGGAGCAGCCTTGTTTAATCCTCTCTACGATGAATCTGTTTGTTTTCTTGGCAGTCCATGGTTTCGCATTAGCACGATCAAGTGTTCTGTCAAGTGAACTTCTCTCTTTTAGCAGTCCTACCCTATGGACTGCTAAAAGAGACCTACAAAAATGTGAGGGCAATCCATCCTATGTTCATCCACTGCAAAATACCACTATATTTCAGCATCTATATTTATTCAATACATAGGGTTTTCAGAGGCCTCCTATTTCAGGAGTGGATGGCCAATCCTTCTTCCTAGTCTGTCTTAGTCTGAATGTTCAGATATAGAGAAGTTCACTTGACCAGAACACTTGATCGTGCTAATGCGAAACCTATACTCGGACCAGGAAGCAGTCGTCAGAAGAGAGCAAAGGAACACTGCGTGGTTCAAAATTGGGAAGGGCGTACGCCAGGGATGCATCCTATCTCCATATCTTTTCAACCTGTGTGCAGAACAGATCATCCGGGAGGCTGGGTTCTATGAGGAGAAATGTGGGGTCAAGATTGGTGGAAGATCTATCAACAATCTGCATTATGCAGATGACACAACCCTGCTTGCTAAACCTGAGGAGGACCTGAAGCACTTGCTGCAGAGGGTCAAGGGCTGC
>NW_006399944.1:916885-964373 GCF_000299155.1 Elephantulus edwardii | reverse complement strand
CATAGGGTCGCTATGAGTCGCAAGCGACTCGACGGCACATAACAACACCATATGTTTTCATCTTATCCTCATCATATGAGGTATGAGCTTCAAATCCACCAGCTGCTCTATGGGAGACAGAGGGCCAATCTCCTCCTGTATGACTGATTTAAAAGTTCTGAAAATCTGCTGGAGGGTCAACTATGAGTAAGCTCTAACTCATTAAACAACAACAACAATATCCTCATTATCTGCAATTCTCTCCCCCCTCCCCAGTTCCAATTAAATCTTATATCTCTTTCAATATGTAGTTCAAGACTCAAACTCTCCATACTCTCTTTCAACCTCTCAAGCCGATGTCTACTGTTTCACTCTACCCTGAGAATTTAACTCCAAACTGCCCCATGTTGGTATTTAGGGAATCTATTCACAGACGACTTAAATATCAATGTGAGGAAAGTTGGAGTTAAATTCTCAGACTAAATTGAGACAATAGTTCAGAAGAAAGGAAAGTAGACATAGGCTTGAGTGGTATTATGAAGCTGGCACAACCTTGTTTGCTGAAACTGAGAAGGACCTGAGGTGTTTGCTGCAGAAGATCAAGGATAACAGCCTTCATTAAGAGTTGAAGCTCATCAAGAAAATCAAGATTTTCACCTTTGGGTCAATTTACAGTAGTATCGTGATAAATGGAGAAGAGACTGAGATTGTCAACAGGTTCTACTTGCTTGTTTCCACAATCAACAATGTTGGTCACAGTAACCAGAAAATTATATAATGAAATGCATTAGTAAAACTCAGCTGTCAGAATCATAAGATGAAATACGTTAGTAAAAATCTGCTGTCAGGGACCTCTTCAAGTACTTAAGAGCAATGATGCCACTCTAGAGACTAAGATACGCCTGACCAAAACTATGGTATTCACAAGTACTTTCTATGCCTCAGTCAGACAATCAATAAGGATTATTGAAGATTTGATCCCTCTGATTTGTGGTGCTGAGAAGAACAAATAGGTCTATCCTGAAGAGAATGAAACATGGTCATTCCTTAGAGGCAAGGATTTTGAAGTTCTGTCTCACATACCTTGGGCATGTTAACCATGAGGGACCAGTCTCTGGAGAAGGACATTGGACTTGAAAAGGTGGAAGGACAGAGAAAGAGAGGAAGATCTTTGATGAGATAGATTGACTCAGTGACTGGGGTAGTGGGGCTATGTCTGTCAGAGACAATGAAATTGATTTCGAATGAAGCAGGGTTCAAAGCTATTGGACATAGGGTCACTGTGAGTTGCAAGCAACTCAATGACATATAAAACAATGTAAGTAAGCTCTAGTGTGTCAGAGAGGATAAAGAGGTAAAGGATAGGACAAGGTTCAGATCTGTTGTTCATACAGTCACTATGATTGCACCTAACAACAACAATAATATGTGTATATTTTCTCTCCTGAACTGAGTATAAAGCATGTGGAACACAGAGTCCTACGCTACCCTTGAATATAAAAGCAGCAGTTAGGTGCTAATTTAAACAAATCCACTAGCATCTTCAGACTCTTTGGAAAATCAATCCTTCTTAGACTCAGAGTACTCTATAATGCCTCATGTGTATTTTTCCATCCGTATATATTTTTTTCTAAGTATGTACAGTGCCAAGAGTAACATGGTAAACAACAAAGGCAGGAGATCTGCCCTCATCCTTTGCATTAAGCCGACTCAGCACTGCACACAGAAGTTCAAGAGGGAATACATAAAATAAACATTTACCCATTTACTCATGATGTTTAAACTTTGGGGAATAAAATATCATTCTACTTTAAGATACTGAATTGGCTTTAAGTGTTTTTATTAATACTTCTTTAATGTGTATTGGCATTTATTGAATTTGATGAAGAACAGATCTCATTATAATTAAGGTAGAAGTTTCCTGTAAGTTCTCTTCACTTTATTTGAGAAATGTTTATGAGTAAGTAAATTATTATTCTGTTCTTTTTTTAGTGACATTTGGTTGGTCCCTGGATAAGAAGTGATTTTTGCATTCTTCAGATTTTTACAACATCTGTTTTAGTGTAAATCCTTTAATTTTTCTGATGTGGTTGTGTGCATGTGTGTGACAGAGAGTGAGAGAGAGAAAAGTACACATGGAGGGGGGTGGGAAGAAAGGAGAGAGAGAGACAGAGAGAGAGCGAGAGAGAATATTCAGGAGCTGATGGCAAAAACAATTCTCAATCTCTTTTGTGATATTAAGGACATTGAAAAGTAAATCATACCATGAAACACACAGATGGGAATTTGTCTCATAGAATATTAAATATTTATTTTATCTTAAAATGAAGTATTTTAAATATTTGCAGACAACTGCTGAGCTTCATTAATTGGCTTTCAAAAGTGTTAACAAAATAAAATTGAAATTATGCATGAAAATATATGATTTTGAACTTATTGTTGTTGGTTATATGTGCCATTGAGTCATTTGCGACTCATAGCGACCCTATGTACAACAGCCCTAAACCCTGCTCTATCCTGTGCCAATCTCATTGCCTTTGACACACCCATCCCAATTACCCCAGTCACTGAATCAATCCACCTCATAGAGGGTCTTCCCCTCCTGCACTGTCCCTCCACTCTGCCCAGCATGATGTCCTTCTCTAAAGACCTGTCTCTCCTTACAACATGTCCAAAGTATGTCAGGTGAAGCCCCAGAATCCTTGCCTCCAAGGAGCAGCCTGGTTTAACCCTCTCTAGGATGAATCTGTTTGTTTTCTTGGCAGTCCATGATACATTCAATACTCTTCTCCAGCACAACAGATCAAAGGTGTCAATTCTCCTTCTATCCTCCCTAGTCATTGTCCAACTCTCTGATGCATAACAAGTGATTGCAAAAACCATGGCCTGTATCAGGCACACCTTAGTCTCCAGAGAGACACCATTGATCTTGAGTACTTTAGAGAGGTCCCTAACCGCAGACTTTCCCATTGCAATATGCTTTTTTATTTCCTGGCTACTGGTGCCAAGAGTGTTGACCGTGGAGCCGAACAGACTGAAGCTGTGAACAATCTCAATCTCTTCACCATCCATCCTGATGCTCCTAATTGGTCCAGTGGTGAGAATCTTTTGTCTTCTTGACATTGAGCCTCAGTCCATACTGAAGGCTGCAGTCCTTGATCCTCTGCAGTAAGTGCATGAGGTCCTCCTCAGTTTCAGTGAGCAGGGTTGTGTCATCTGCATAACGCAGACTGTTGATAGATCTTCCACCAATCCTAACACCACGTTTCTCCTCATAGAGCCCAGCCTCTCAGATAATCTGCTCTGCATACAGGTTGAAAAGGTATGGAGACAGGACAAATCCTTGGCGTACACCCTTCCCAATTTTGAACCATGCAGTGTTGCCCTGCTCTGTTCTGACTACTGCGTCTTGGTCCAAGTATAGGTTTCGCATTAGCATGATTAAATGTTCTGGGATTCCCATTCTTCTCAGAGTCAGCCACAGTTTGTTATGATCCACACAGTCAAATGCCTTTGCATAATCAATGAAACACAGATAAACATTCATACAAGTGATTAGAGAAAAAATAATATAAAGTAGAAAAGATCGTCTATCTTTCTAATATACTATCTAAAGGTTTCTAATAAAAATTCTCATGGTTCAAACTCACCAACACAGGGAGGGAAAAGGATGTGTTAGTCTCTTTCCATAAAGATTACAGCCTAGGAAATGCCCTGAGATAGTTCTACTCTGTCTAATAGCTTCCAGTGATTAGCAATCAACTAGATGCCAGTGAATTAGCTCTTTTTAATACCTTCTCATTCATTTGAAAAGGGAGGCAGAGTTTAAGAAACTACCACTCTAGTAAAGTGTAAGCAATACACAAGTCACCGGTAAGGCCTCTATCATCAATAAAGTTTATCATATAGTTAGAGAGAGATAATATTTTATTAAATTAGCAAAAGCTACGCGGGGACCACCATATCTGAATTCAAAGGGGATCCCTGCCCACAGCATCAGTAACACAAAAGAATGACCATGTCCTCCATGCTCCTATGCCTCCTTCTACTCATCTCAACCCTGATCTTACTGCTTTTCTGGACCCCAAATCTGATGTGATGCCTCAAAAACCACACAAAACCATATTGAGGAAATTAAAAGGTTATAATTCAGAAAAACAACAAAATATCGTCCATACAGCTCCCAAAATGTACATACAGGCATCTTAGCCTTGAGTCTCATAGCTCTAAATGTTCCCAAGTTCTCAGTCTTGCCAATATTGGCTCCCCTGCTCTAATTGTGCCAATATTGGCTTCCCCCATGTCTAAAATGGGTAAATGGGACATGGGGACACAAGGCCATGAGCTTCTCTTTTAAAGGGCCAGAGAAGAAAGTAAGAATAAAACAGCCCCTCACCAAACAGAGGAGAAAGCAGATTAGGAGCCCATAGCCCAGCCCCTTGTTGTCTGTAAAGCCCCAACAGCAGCAAGAGGTTTGTTTATTCATTGCTGACTCACAGACTCACATACAATTATGGAACCAATAATGGGATTTATTAGGGGAAGGAAGTTGGAGAATAGGGGATGCAAAGAATATCATAATATCACCACAATAAGTTCAGATTTTAGTCCAACAGTTCCAAGGCACAACTCCTCAAATTCCAGGCTCCAGTTTTAATTCAGCAAACAGCTTTTCCTTCCTTCATCGCAGGTAAGTAGAGTAAAATCCAACTGTGACCAGTACAAATGCAAGAAGCCTCAGGTCACACCTTACCACAGTTTCTCCACACAGTGCCAGTCTCTCCACCTGACCAGGCTCTTGCTCTCGCAAGCCTTGCTTATCTCAAGTCTTTTTTCAAGTCCTTATTTCCTCAAGCCTTGCTTCTCAGTGTGGGAAGCACTCTATTACTCATCCTAGTCCCACAGCTAAGGTTGTTTTTCAAGACTATTTGTTTGCAGTTAACATAGCTGGAGACCAGAGGTGGCTAACTAAGGGCTAAAATTAGCCAACTTTTAGGTTAACACTACGTCCCACTCTCTGGCTTTTCTAAGCCATTATTTCTCACTATTTCAAGGACCAGCATCACCTGCATTTAGGTAAAAATCATAATCTCCTGATTTTAGATAGCTGATTTTTCATTTACTAGGTCTTATCAAACCAATACTCTGGGAAAACAAGCATGTCTTTTTCTCTGTAGCACCTTTTGTTAAAGTTGAATCTGCATCTATAAACAAGGGTCCAGTCCACAAGAAATGATCAGGTCACAGCAATTAACACCAGTTCTCAGAGTGAAACATCTTGTCTTCATCTGGTTGAATTCTGGCCAACACATCCTCAGCCATCTAACCTTAGTGGTTAGATTCAAACTGGGATCGACTGCTAACTCAGGAGTCCATACAGCTTCTTATTTCACACTGACTAGTCCCTTTACTCAACTTTAGGCCTACATGGGCCAAGTCAACACATAAGGGATTTCTAGGACTCCGTTCATCATGCTGGTTGGACAGTGCAGAAGGAGCAAGTACAAACTCAGCCTGTTTCTTCATTATTGTGTCTCTTCCACTTGCACTTATCAAGCGGACCCAGATGGTCACCACGAGTTGAATATATTCACCCACTTCCTTTAACTTTAAAAGTTCTGGAAAGGGAATTCTGATGCTTTCTCTTTCCTCTCACCAAAAAAACCCAGGTGGTCACCACGAGTTAAGCATAAGTTTTACTTTGCCTTAGTTTCATTTCAAAAGACTCTTTTTCTGCTTTTTTTTTCTCTGCTTATCTTATTTCTCCTCAAATGAAACTCTCCTCAGTACTGAGTGGCTTAATCTTTCTTAGGCTAAGCTCCACACTCTGTCAACGTCTACTACTACAAGCATTCTTTTAGGGCAAATTCATTCTCTTCTTGAATGCCTGCTTATTATCTGGTTGGCTTGCATTTTTCCCTCTAATTACAATATGGTCCGTCAAAAAATAAAGACCCAAAACAAAACAACAAACTTTTCAGTATAGCTTAATGTTGTTATTGTTATGTGCCATCAAGTCTTGCTCTATCCTGTGCCAACTTTATTGTCTCTGGCACACCTAACCTCATTACCTCAGTCACTGTGTCAACTCACCGATGATAAAATTCTCTTCGATGGTCTCCTCCTCTTTCTCCATCCTTCCACTCTTCCAAGCATGATGTCCCACCCCAATAACAAATCCCTCCTTGAAACATGCCCAAAGTATGTCAGAAGAAACCTCATAATCCTTGCCTCCAAGGAGCAGCCTGATTTCACCCTCTCTAAGATGAGCATATTTGTTCTCCTGGCAGTCCATGGTATATTTAACACTTTTCTTCAGCATCACAGGTCAAAGGCATCAGTTCTCTTTCAATAATCCTTAGATATTTGTCAGCTCTCTGGTGCATACATAGCAAGCAATTGTGAAGACTGTGGTTGGGATCAGGCTCACCTTAGTCTCCAGAATGATGTTATTGCTCTTTAATACTCTGGAGAGGTCTCTGACAGCACACTTTCCCAATGTAATTCATCTCTTGATTTCCTGGCTGCTGGTACCAAGAGTGTTGATAGTGGACAATCTCAATGTCTTTAGCATCTATCATGATGCTGCCAATTGGACGAGTAGTGAGAAGCTTTGTTCTCTTGATGTTGAGCTTCTATCCATATTGAAGGCTGCAGTCCTTGATCTTCTACAGCAAGTGTTTCAGGTCCTCCTCAGTTTCAGCAAGCAGGGTTGTGTCATCTGCATAACACAGACTGTTAATAGATCTTCCACCAATCCTGATGCCACAATTCTCCTCATAGAGCCCAGCCTCCCGGATAATCTGCTCTGCATACAGGTTGAAAAGCTATGGAGACAGGACACATCCCTGGCGTACACCCTTCCCAATTTTGAACCATTCAGTGTGTTTCCTTGCTCAGTTCTGACAACTGCCTCCTGTTCTAAGTATAGGTTTCACATAAGCACAATTTGGGATTCCATTCTTCTTAGAGTCAGCCACAGTTTATTGTGATTCATACAGTCAAATGCCTTTGCATAGTCAATGAAACACAGATAGACAATGTATCTTAGCATTAAATTAACAAAAACTTTAATCATTTTTATGACTCAATATAATGTTATGACATATAAGGGGATGGAGGAGTATCATACAGAGATCTTTAGAGAAATTCTCAAATTAATCCTCATATACTTTTGTCTCAATCCAAAAATGAGGTTCTCAACTTTTCTTATGACATTGTTGTTGTTGTTATGTGCTGTCCAGTCACTTGTGACTCATAGTGACACTATGTACAACTGCCCTAAACCCTGCTCTAACCTGTGCCAATCTTATTGTTTCTGGCACACCTAACTGATTACCTAAGTCACTGAATCAATCCATCTCACTGAGGGTCTTCATCTCTTTTACTGTCCCACTATCCTCCCAGGCATAATATCCCTCTCCAAGGACTACCCTTTTTCCAACATGCCCAAAGTATGCCAAACAAAGCTTCAGTATCCTTAATTCCAAGAAGCAGCCTGGTTTTATCCTTTCTAGTACGAACCTATGTGTTCTTCTAGCAGTCCGTGGTATATTCAATACTCTTCTCCAGCACCACAGCTCTAGGCATCAATATTTCTATCATCCCTAGTCACTGAAGCATTTGCTGCAGAAAGTCAAGGACTGCAGTCTTAAATATAGATTGAAGCTCAACATCAAGAACATAGAGTTTCTCACTACTGGTTCAATTGGCAGCATCATGATATACATTAAAGAGGTTGCGATTGTTAACAGCTTCAGCTTGCTTGGCTCTATAATCAATACTCTTGGTACCAGCAGCGAGGAAACTAAAAGATTAATTGCATTGGGAAAGTCAGCTGTCAGAGACCTCTCCAGAGTACTGAAGAACAATGATGTCAGTCTGGAGACTAAGGTGAGCCTGATCTAGGCCATAGTCTTTGCAATTACTTGCTATGCATCAGAAAACTGTTGTGTTTCCACAAGTAAGAGCAGTCTTTTTAGTTTTCTTCCCCTCTTCATGTTGTGTTGTTGTTATGTACCGTCGAGTCGCCTGCGAATCATAGCGATCCTATGTACAACAGCCCTAAATTCCGCTCTGTCCTGTGCCAATCACACTGTCTCTGACACTCCCATCCCAATTATCCCAGTCACTGAACCAACCCACCTCATAAAGGGCCTTCCTCTCCTGCGCTGTCCCTCCACCCTCCCAAGCATGATGTCTCTCTCTAAGGACCGGTCTCTCCTCACAACATGTCCAAAGTATGTTAGATGGAGCCTCAGAATCCTTGCCTCCAAGGAGCCACCCGGTTTAACCCTTTCCAGGACAAATCTGTTTGTTTTCCTAGCAGTCCATGGTATTCTCAATACTCTTCTCCAGCACCACAGCCCAAAGGCATCAATTTGTCAGAAGAAACCTCATAATCCTTGCCTCCAAGGAGCCACCCGGTTTAACCCTTTCCAGGACAAATCTGTTTGTTTTCCTAGCAGTCCATGGTATTCTCAATACTCTTCTCCAGCACCACAGCCCAAAGGCATCAATTCTCCTTCTATCCTCTCTATTGTCCAACTCTCTGATGCGTAACAGGTGATTGCGAAGACCATGGCCTGTATCAGACGCACTTTAGTCTCCAAAGAGACACCACTGCTCTTTAGAACTTTGGAGAGGTCCCTAACAGCAGACTTTCCCATGGCAATGCACCTTTTAATTTCTTGGCTGCTGGTGCCAAGACTGTTGACTATGGAGCCAAGCAAACTAAAGCTGTGTACAATCTCAATCTCTTCACCATCCATCCTGATGCTGCCAATTGGTCCAGTGGTGAGAATCTTTGTCTTCTTGACATTGAGCCTCAATCCATATTGTAGGCTGCAGTCCCTGACACTCTGCAGCAGGCGCTTCAGGTCCTCTTCAGTTTCAGCAAGCAGGGTTGTGTCATCTGCATAACGCAGATTGTTGATAAATCGTCCTCTCTTCATAGAAAAAAATAATAACCGTTTTAACTCTACATCTTCCCAAGCCCACATTCACAAAAACAAACCTGGGGTCTGTGAGTGTGAACCAATGAAATCAACTCTTTCTGAAACAAAATGTCTAAATAGGAGGAAAATGGGAGCCACAAGGCCATGAATTATCTCTTTCAAAGGGCCAGAGAAAAGTAAGAATAAAACAGCCCCTTACCAACCCAGAGCAGAAAGAAGATCAGCTCATAGCCCAGCCCCTTGGTGTCTGGAAAGTCCCAACAACAGTAAGAGGTTTGTTTTTTCATTGCTGACTCACAGACCCACAATTATGGAACCAACAATGGGGTTTATTAGGGGAAGAAAGTTGGAGAATAAGGGAGGCAAAGACTATCACAATATCACTCAATATTAGCCCAGATTTTTTTTTATTAGTCCAGATTTTTGTGCAATAATTCCAAGGCACAACTCCTCAATAATTCCAGGCTCCAGTTTTAATTCAGCAAGCAGCTTTTTTTCCATCATCAAAGGCAAGAAGAGTAAAATCTAACTGTGGCCTGTACAAATGCCAAGAAGTCTCAGGTCACAACTTACCACAGTTTCTCCACACAATGCCAGTCTCTCCAAGCACCAGGGTGCTTTTGCAAGCCTTGCTCATGTCAAATCTTTTTTCAAGTCTTTATTTCCTCAAGCCTTGCTGCTCAGTGTGGGAAGCACTCTATTACTTTTCCTAGTCCCACAGCTAATGTTTTGCAATACCATGTGTTTGTAGTTAAAGTATCTGGAGACCAGAAGTGGCTAACTAAGAGCTAAAATTAGCCAATATTTAGGTTAACACTGTGTCCTACAATTGTCAAACAAAGTTGTCAGTTATGTCAATATTGGCTCCCTCCTCCCCCCAAAACTAATCTTACACCCAATTCTACAGTTCAACCATTACTTCTGCTGCTATCCTGAAGCATGTCCTACATTTTGCTGGATTGGGAGGAAGTCTCTCTTCTCTAGCTAAGTGAAGAATTCTATCTATTCAGGTGTGAGAATAATTCCTTATAGTTGGGGAAGAATTCATATCCTCTACAGCTAGAGAGCTGTTCAATTTATTGGCAAAACTAGCCAATCCTCTTGTAGACTGTTACGATCAGCCAATATCTTTGTAGAATCATAGATATCCAATCCCTTTGTGGATAGGCCAACACAACTTACTTGTACAGTCCTGTCCCTCCATGTACTCAGTTATCTGTAATAGAAAATCCATATTGAGAGACACATTCTACACATTTTCATATGGAAATTAGTACATACCAGTAAGGAAAGTTACAGTTTAGCATGCAAGCAAGATTCTATTGAAAATTATCCTTAAACGACTGGAAGAGCACATCAGCAGAGAACTGCCAGAAGTCCAGGCTGGGTTTAGAAGGGGTCATGGTACTGGGGATATTGTAGCTGATGTTAGATGGATCTTAGCTGAAAACAGGGAATACCAGAGGAATGTCTATTTGTGTTTCATTGATTATGCAAAGGCGTTTGACTGTGTGGATCATAACAAACCATGGCTGACTCTGAGATGAATGGAAATCCCAGAACCCTTGATCGTGCTAATGCAAAACCTATACTTGGACCAAGAGGCAGTCATCAGAACAGAGCAGGGAAACACTGCATGGTTCAAAACTGGGAAAGGTGTATGCCAGGGATGTGCCCTATTTCCATACCTTTTCAACCTGTATGCAGAACAGATTATCCTAGAGGCTGCGCTCTATGAGGAGAAGTGTGGCATCAGGATTAGTGGAAGATCTATTAACAATCTGCGTTATGCAGATGACACAACCCTGCTTGCTGAAACTGAGGAGGACCTTATGCACTTGCTGCAGAGGGTCAAGGACTGCAGCTTTCCGTATGGCTCAATAAGGCTCAATATCAAGAAGACAAAGATTCTCACCACTGGACCAATTGGCAACATCAGAATGGATGGTGAAGAGATTGAGATTGATAACAACTTGGCTCTATGGTCAGCACTCTTGGCACCAGTATTCAGGAAATAAAAAAAAATATTGTGATAGGAAAGTCTGTTGTTAGTGACCTTTCCAGGGTACTGAAGAGCAATGATGTCACTCTGGAGACTGAGGTGCATCTGATACAGGCCATGGTCTTTGCAATCACTTGTTATGCATCAGAGACCTGGACAATGACTTGGAACGATAGAAAGAGAATTTATGCCTTTGAGCTGTGGTGCTGGAAAAGAGTATTGAATGTACCATGGACTGCCAAGGAAACAAACCGATTCATCCTGAAGAGGATTAAACCAGGCTGCTTCTTGGAGGCAAGGATTCTGGGTTTTCATCTGACATACTTTGGACATGTTGTAAGGAGGGACAGGCCCTTGGAGAGAGACAACATGCTTGGGAGGGTGGATGGATGGCACAAGAGGGGAAGACCCTCTATGAGGTGGATTGTTCAGTGAATGGGGTAATTGGGAAGGATGTGTGAGAGGCAGTGCGATTGGCACAGGATAGAGCAGGGTTTAGGGCTGTTGAACATAGGGTCCCTATGAGTCGCAAGTGACTCGATGGCACATGACAACAACAATAACAACAATGAGAAAAGACTGATTATTAAAGTGGGAAACTGTGGTCAATAGCCATAGTGCATACCACCTAGGACTTTAAGAAGCTTTAGGAAAAGTGGGCTACAGACAGACAAGATTCCTGCTGTGCCAAGTAGGGCACAAAAACATTGGCTACATGAACACTGAGTTTCCCTCTCTTTCCCTGCAAAGGAAGTGTCTCAAAAAGAGAAAGTTAATCACCTGTGGCACCATAGACCAGAAAGTACCTAAAGAAAGGTAGAAAGGACTTTGGGTAGAGCAAGTGGCCCTCCACCTTAAAGGAAACACTTAAAGTATGCAACTTATAAATAGTATCATCAAGAAAAGAAACTGCCCACAATCTGAACCAACACACAGAAATACCTCACTCATACCAAGAAGAACTTCACAAAATCTGAAGAAAGCAGCATGCAGCCTCAACCATTATGAAAACACAAAGCAAGATTTCTCCTGAAAAAGCAGATTAGATTACAGAGCCGATGAATACCCCAGAGACAGGAGCGAGAAGAAATAGATCAACATGTAGTTATATGAACAACTACGGAAGAAATCCAAATGATAGGAGAAAGACTTGATCCATAAATAAAGTAATACCTCAGAGACAAGGAGCCAGAAGAAATAAAAAGTAGCATGAACAAGTACTGAATAAATTGCAAATAATTGAAGAAAGAATTAAAACTAAAATAAGATGGTAAAATAATTTTTAAAAACATCACAAGATAGAAAGAGTACAACCAACACTGTACTGGAAATTACAGAAATGCATGAATATGCAACTCAGAATAACAAGACCAAAATAGCACAATTTGGAAAGTCATAGAGAGTTAAAGAATAGAACAAAAGAAATGGTGAGTAAACTATAAAAGAGAACAAATCAGATTAAGTGCCGATTTATCAGCAGAATCCATTCAAGCAAAAATCAGGTAGAATGATTTACCAAACACTCAAAGGATAACACTTTCAACTAAGTTTTTTTGTACCCAGAAAAACTGTCCACCAAATAAGATGGAGAGATCAAGATCTTCTCAGGAAAGCAGAACCTAAAGGAACTTGTAAAAACAACACCAACATTGCAGGAAATACTGAGAGAAGTCATTTTTACAGAGATGCAAAAGAAAGCAGGATGGATCACTGTAACCAGGAACACCACCAAAATGAAATCAACAAAAATAATAGCAATAAACCCTTGCCTCTCAATAATTATACTGAATGTGAATGGTTTAAATGTACCAGTGAAGAGAAACACAGTAGCAGATTGGATTAAAAACAAGACCCATCACTACTCTGTCTACAAGAGACACACCTGAAAGTGAATGTAAAGAAAGACTAAGAGTAAAAGGGTGGGAAAAAATATACAAAGCAAATGAAAAGTAGGAAAAAAAGCAAAGGTAGTAACATTAATCTCTGATAAAATAGATGTCAGCATAAAAACCATCATAAATGACAAGGAAAGTCACTATATAACACTTAAAATGCCAATACAATAAGAACATAACTATAATAAATATCCTCAAAAAGCTGAATATAGAGATTCATATGACCCAGCTATTCCACTGTTTGGAATACATCCTGAGAAATGAGAACTGAGGCACAGAGACTTGTGCCTCAACATTCGTAACAGCATTAGTCATCATAGCAAGAACATGGAAACAGCCCAAATGCCCAAACACAATGGAATGGATTGAGAAATTGTGATACATTTATACAATGGAATACTATGCAGCATGCAGGAGCAATGATTTTGTAAATTACTACCTAACATGAGAGGGACTAGAGAGCATTATACTAAGTCAACTAAGTTTCATAAAGGAAAATACTGTATAGCATGTATGAGGATCCGAGGGTAGGGCTTAAATAAATGATTGCACAATTTGATAAATGAAGGGAGGTGTTGGTAAAGGAAAGAGAAAAGGTCTGGTGTGAAAAACAATGCATATTAACTTTATGAACTTTGTATGAAAACCATTAAAAAAATAAAATCAATATCTATGCATCGAATGATAGAACTGCAAATTATACAAAGCAAACATTAACAAAAATTAAAAAGAAAAAGACAAAAACACTATAGTAGTAGGAAACTTCAATACATCGCTATCAAGAAAAGATAGAACTACAAGAAAGAAACTCAACAAAGATGATAAAAAATTAAACTATGTAATAAACCAACTTGATCAACTCTTAGATATATATAGACTAATACACCCCCAAAAGCACAATATACCTTCTTCTCCAATGCTCATGGAACATTCTCTAGAATAGATCACATTTTAAGTCACAAAGCAAAGCATCAGTAAATCTAAAACCTAAAAATAATATGAAGCATCTTCAGACACAGTGCTACAAAATTAGAAATTAATATCAAGAGGATAAAGAAGAGGAAAACCACACATTCAAAAACTGAACAACTCCATTCTTGAACGTGAGTGGGCAATAGTAAATATGAAAAACAAAATTTAAAAAGTTTCTTAAAACAAATAACAGTGGAAACACAACCTACCAAAACCTCTAGGAAACTACCAAAGCAGTAATTACAGGTCAATCTATAGCAATAAGCAAACACCTCAAAAAAGAAGAAAAAAATTATAATTGATTCTTTAACAAAATATCTCCAAAGGTTAAAAAAGAAGAGCAAAATGACAACATCTTAAAGAAAGAAATTATAAAAGTTAGACCAGAAAGGAAACAGAAAAACAATTGAAACCATCAACAAAATCAGAAGCTGATTTTTCAAAAAGGTCACTAAAATTGACAAACCACTAGCAAAATTAACAAAGGAAAAGAAAGAAAAGATACATATAATCCAAATAGGAGATGAAAGAGGGAATGTCACAAGAGAACAAACTAAAATTTAAAAAGTTAACAATGGAAAAATTTACTCAAATATGAAAACCAAGAGGAAATAGACAAAAACTTAGAAACTCACAACCTTCGTAAACTGACACAGGCTGAAGAAGAATATCTGAAGAGACTCATCACAAAAGAAGAAATTGAACAAGAAATGAAAAAAAAAACCTTCCAACAACAACAACAAAAACTAACCCTGGACAAAATTATTTTACTAGTGAATTTTATCAAACTGTCACCAATTCCCCATAAAACATTTCAGAAAATAGAAAAAGATAAAATTCTCTTGGACTCATTTTATGAAGCAAACATAGCCTTGGAACTACCAAAAATAGAAAACTTTAGGCCAATATCTATCATGTACATAGATACAAAATTATCCAATAAAAAATGGTCAATAGAATCCAGCAGCACTTAAAAACAAAATAATTCACCATGACCGAATGGAATTCATAACAGGTATGCAAGGATGATTCAACATAACTGCAATTCATCACATTAACAAAGCAAAGAACAAGAACCACATGATCCTATCAATTGATGCAAAAAGGGCCTTTAACAATATCTAACACCTTCTCCTGATTAAAACACTGAAACAAAATAAAAATAGAGAGGGATTTCCTTAACACAGACAGTAAAAAGCATACGTGTGAAACCAAGAGCCAACATCATTCTTAATGGAGAAAGATTAAAGGCATTCCCTTTGGGAACAGAAACTCTTATTCATGACTTTTATTCAATATTCTATTAGAAGGTTTAGCAATAGCAATAAGAAAAGAGAAGGAAATAAGAGGTATCCAAATTGACAAAGAGGAGGTAAAATTATCTATATATGTACATGATAGAGTAGTATACTCTGAAAACCCTAAAGACCCAGTGAGAAAACTACTGGACATGGTCAAACAATCCAGCAAGGTTGCACGATACAAGAAAAACATACAAAAATTAATTTTATTTTCCTACAGTGAAAAAGAAAATACATAAATGAAGCTAACAGAAACATTTCTCATTACAATAGCTAACCACAGGATTAAATACTTGGCAGTAAATTTTACTTGGAACAAAAAGACCTATTCAAACAAAATTCCAAAACTTTATTACAAGAAACAAAAAGAGATCTGAAGAAATGGATGAATATATCATGTTTATGGATAGGAAGACTCAACAACTAATTGCTGTATGGGGAACTTTACTAATTGGTTGAGGATGTTTTTTTACTTTGGTCATTCTTCGGCAGATCAAACAAAGAAAGGCAAAAAAGATTGATGGCTAGAGCACAAGAATATGAATGTGGTATTCTGGAATCTGCCTTTGATTTGTTGTAACTCCCTGGACAATTCACTTACACTTTCCACACTTGAGTATACCATAAATATCACTAAAAATCTATAGTTCACCTTAAGTTGTTGAAAAAATTTAGACAGACAAAATTATTTAAAGTTTAAACAGGAAATAAAATAAAATATCTCTGTAATGAATTTATTTTTTTCTGTAAACTAGGTTTATTTCATCCTGATTTCTTTATGCAGTGTGCAAAGTCAAATTGAATATTTTTATAGTGATGACAAAAATAAAGCAAAATGTTATAGAACAAAGACTTATTAACAGCTGACTCTCAGGGGCCAGGGTACTTTTATAGCAAAAGAAATCCTGAGGTAAAACCCATCCACTCACTGCCCAATTGCCAAGTTGCTTCCTATTAACCCAGCAGGTGTGGAAGTGACCTACCCAGAACAGAAGCTCAGAAATTATTTTTTTTAATAATTCTTGTTGTTCTGTTTTTAACTTCAAAATCCCCAATATTATTGCAACTTTTCCTGTTCCTAGATGAAACATTTTGGAAAATGGTTAAAATCTGGAGCTCCTGTTGATGTTTCAACACTGTAAAAATAAGTAATAATGCTTTTTTGAGCATCTCTCCATAAAAAAAGAAAGAAACTTTCCTCTTTATTGACTTTATTACAGAGAATGGGAAAGGCAACATAGCCTTTGAGCAAAGCCGTAAATATGCAGTGCTGATCTTGCCATGTAAAAGTGGTTTTATCTTCCATACTAGTGAGATTTAGGGCCATTCACCAAACCATAAGTAACAATCTAAGGTGCCAGAGGAACTATGTTGATTTGCTTTATTAAAGGTGCCATATCCAGTCTGACACTATGATTGTGGCTGCCATCTGATAAAAATGTTCAGTAGCTCAATGACAATACTCTTGTTTTCTTAAGGTTTGTATTTGTGAATTAAATGTAGAGTTAGTGGTAATCATTCTCTTGCATACTTCAAGGTTAATCTCTGCAGTTTTGTTTTCCCAGAATTTGAAATTGCTGTAAATTATGGCATCTGTGGCGAGCAGTGGCACAGATTTACTCTTGGCTTGTCCTATTACCTCTTAAACCTTATCTTAAGGAGCCAGTGTGTGAGGTCTGCCAGTTGCTCAGCATATTAACTTTAATTTTTCATTTGTGACAATAGACACCACATTATATGTTTTTAAGTCCTTTGTAATAAATGTGAGACAAACTTTAGCCAAAGTAGCACTTATTGGCCTTTGCATAACTAACTCAAAGCAAAAGCCATAATGATGCTCAAGCTGTCCTGATATGTAAGTGATTCCAGGTACGCTTTTAAACACCAAACGTTTGTGGTGGTGCAGCCGAAGGTATTAAAACAAATAAAAACTCCTATTGCCACAGAGTCATCTCAAGGTCCAATTTTACAGTGGCCCCTAGTATGTCAGAGGAGAACTGTGCTCCTGAGAGTTTTTTATGACTGGTTTTTAGGAAGTAGACTGTCAGGATGTTCTTTTGAAAAATCTTTGGGTTGACTAAAACTTTCTCTTTTCCAGTTATTAGCCAAGCACTGTAATCACCACCTAGGGGCTCTTTTGTTGTTATTGTTCACCGGAGTCAAAACCTACACATAGCTGACCCTCCAGCAAGTTTTCAGAGGTAGTTAATCACACAGCAGGAGACTGCCCATCTGTCTCCTATGGAGTAGCTGGTGTATTTGAACCTCATGGCTCAGGGATTCCATTAAGATGATAAATTTGTGGCAATTAACTGTACAGTAATAGAAAACTAATTTAAGTTACTAGTATAAGCTACTGTGGCCTAGTGGCAAGAAGCTGTGCTGCAATCCTGAAGGCATACAGTTTAAAAACACCAGTTGCTCTGTGGGAGAAGAATGGGCAATCTCCTCCTGTTTTATTAACTGCCTCTAAAACCTGTCTGAGGGTCAGCCATGGGTCAGTTGTGACTCCATGGTACACAACAACCACTCTTATTAAACCAAGTATAATTCTTTGAATAAAATTTGTGTTTTAATTGTGATTTTAGCAAAAGTTTACAAAAAAATTGGATTGTCATTTATTCATTATTGCTCATTTTCCTCCCTTGTTCTCCCTCATCAAATTAACTTTCTTTTTTCAGATATTCATTCATTTTTGTACAATTTCCACCCTCCCCCACTCCTCCCCCTTTCTCAGTCCTCTTTGCAATGTACCTCCTATTCTGCATTTTTTCCCATACATATGATACAATCCTGCTTGCTGAAACTGAGGAGGACCTGAAGTACTTGCTGCAGAGGATCAAGGACTGTAGCATTCAATATGAATTGAAGCTCAACATCAAGAAAACAAAGATTCTCATCACTGGGTCAACTGGCAGCATCAGTATGGGTGGTGAAAAGATTGAGATTGTTGACAGCTTCAGTTTGCTTGGCTCTATGAGCAACACTCTTGGTACCAGCAGCCAGGAAATTAAAAGACAAATTGCATTGGGAAATTCTGCTGTCAGAGACCTCTCCAAAGTACTGGAAAGCAACGATGTCAGTCTATAGACTAAAGTGCACCTGATACAGGCCATGGGCTTTGCAATTACTTGTTATGCATCAGAGAGCTGGACAATGACTAGGGATGATAGAAAGGGAGTTGATTCTTTTGAGCTTTGGTGTTGGAGAAAAGTGTTGAATATACCATGGACTGCTAGGAGAACAAACAAGTTTGTCCTGGAGAATATGAAGTCAGGCTGCTCCTTGGAGACAAGAAGGTTCGTCTGACATACTTTGGACATGTTGCAAGGTAGGAACAGTTCTTGGAGAGAAACGTCATGCTTGGGAGGGTGGAGGGACAGACAGTGCAGGAAACAAAGACCCTGGATGAGATGGATTGATTCAGTCACTGGAGTAATGGGGATAAGTGTATCAGAGACAATAAGATTGGCAAGGGATAGAGCTGGGTTTAGGGCTGCTGTGCATAGGGTCAATATGAGTCGCAAATGATTCAATGGCCCATAACAACAACAATGCCTGATCATATATTCCATTTAAGCAATTCTTTCCTTCATCTGTTCCAATGCAATGTTCATTATCTCTAGACTCTTCTTACTCTCCTCCGAACCCCCATGTAAATCCTGCTTCCTGATTTATGACAGTGATGTTATGCAGAATTTGTCCTTTTGTAACTGAGACATCTCGCTTAGCATAATGTCCTCCAGGGTCACCCATATTGTGCAATATTTTTTCAGTTCTGTTTTAGGGCTGCATAATAACCCATTGTGTGAATATATGATTGTTTTTCTATCCACTCATTGGTTGATGGACACTTGGGTTTCTTCCATCAATTTTCTATTGTGTATAATGCAGCAATAAACATGAGTATGTATATATATGTTTGGATGGGAATCAATTATGATAAATATGAGTTAGAGTCTCCTCCTAAGGTATAAACTAGCTAAGAGTCTTCCCACTCTGAGATATGTAATTTTCTTAGCAAGACTCTGTAATAATTAGGCTCATTTTAGTCATTCAATTTTATTTCAGAATAACTTTATTTATTGAACACTGACAGTGTTTTTACTATCTATGAGACGTTTCTATCTAGGAACAGTTTAAAATAAAATTCAGAAAGATATTTCAGGGGTTGTTTTGGGATTTTTTTCCCCTAGTAAACAGAATGTCTGTATATATACTAAGTTTGTGTTAAATTTTAGCAAATTTACAGCATTTAGTGGGAAATATTTAACTTTGGTCATGCAAACCTGCATAAAATTATAGGTTGTTCCAATCATATGCTCACTTAATGTCACCTTAGAGTGTTTCCAACATGAGGATTTGATCCAATGTCCATAATTTCAAAGGATATAAATCTGGTAACTATAAAATGGTAAGCCAACAGGGCCAAGCATAGAAACCATGTTCAGTGAAGCAAGTATGTTTCCACTCGGTCTGCATTTTTTATTCTGGAGAAACCCAATTCCTTCCCTAAACAAATCTTGTTTTACTTATGTCTCTTTTAAATAGCTAGCCTGTTCAGTAAACTACTACATATGGTAACAAAGAACTATCATTTAAGAGCACATTTCATACTGATATTATTCTTAATTAAAACAAATGAGGCATAAAGCCCAAATTAAACAACATTTCCTCTGGATGAAAAGTTTCTCACAAACAATTTTCAAAAGGTCTTTATATGAAATTGTACTCAACCTTAAAAAACAAAACAAGTATTCCATCTTCTGAAAGGTGAGTTCATTTAGCATGTTTTTTATAGACTCAAAGAGTAATATTTTTATCTTAGCTTGCATTGCTAGAATCTCTGCAAAGAACAAGTTTGAAGGCTAAAAACAAAAATAAAGTTCTCCTTGTCAAAACTCAACTGGAAACATCATATAACATATCTAAAAGGTAATATAATTAATTGATAATATAAAAATTCAATCTTGACTTGTGTTTAAATAGGGTACCTATAGCTTAGAAAAAATGTAAAAATGCTCTAATAAAACTGAGTAAAATTTAAAAATTTGATGACCCTTTGTCACTGTTAGGACAAGACAAGTATATCCAAGTGAGTAAGTCAATGAATGTTAAATGCTTAAATGAATAAAGCTTAGTTGATATAATGTTTATAATTATTTTAAATGCTTGTTTCTTTTAGCTGTTCTTTCTCCAGTGAATCCTCTGACATGAGTCTAATTATTATCTATGTAAGTGATTCCAGGTACGCTTTTAAACACCAAACGTTTGTGGTGGTGCAGCTGAAGGTATTAAAAGATTTCAGATAATTCCTAAACAAATTAGAAGCAGCTACAAGGCTGTTATTATTACGTCCAGAAAAGTATCCACATTTAGTGTCTGATTGTCACCATCCATTGTGCTGTCAGTTCAGAATTTATCACTTTGTTTGGCTGGTGACATGACATTTTATACTCTTCAATGTGAACATAGAATTTAATTGACAATTATTCAATATTACACTATTATTTCCTTCTATAATATCTACCTTGCCCCCTACCACTTGATGTGAGTTCAGTTCTCCATTCAGTAGACTTCACAGTCTAAATATACAATGAGTATAGAAATACATTGCTCCTATTTGTCATCACTGCATGGACACCCATCAAGTATGCAGCTTGCTATAGGGCAGTGATTTAAAAACACTGTGTCCAAAAAGTTATTGTGCAAACAATATACTAAATATACTGAAGGGTATAAGAAGGAAACGATTCTATTATTTTTCATATCTTTGTCCAAACCCATTGTGTCATATTTTCCTTCCCTTGCCACGTGGGCATATCTCAGACAGATTCCATAGTTTTCTGATTACTTGCAGGCATGAAAATCTCCTTTTTAGTCTCCTTTCTTGTTTAATCTAAATCAAAGCATGCATTTCTCATCCAATTTTAAATCTCCCTGGAACTTCACTCAACTCTAATTCCTTGTGTCACAGAAACACAATTGGAAAAAGGGGCGTGTTCTGATCTTTTCGCTGTCTCTCCACTGTGCTCTTCATGTGGATACCTTAGCTAGTCCAGAACTGGGATTGGGAGAAGGGGTGATGAATGTTGCAACAGAAAATATAAAAGTCTATTTTCATTTAGTGGCTGTCATTGGTATCTCCCTATTAGTTGTTGAACGGCCTCTGTCATGGAAGATGTCTCCTTGCTGGCTTTGTCACATGTAGGATGTTTTAGGAAGTTCTTTGGAGATCCTCCTCCATAGAAACTTTGATATTAGACTATTTCTCAATTGGGACAATATTCGTTTTCTATTACTTCATATTATTTGTCCTCAATTCCAACTTTCAGTGGTTTCCCACACTACTTCCACTTGCTGACTCACCTTATTCTACTCAGCCTTCTCTCTGAAAAACTATTTACTTTCTCCAGCCACATATTCCTTCGGGAGCAATAGTGGCCCAGTAGATAAGGAACTGTGCCGCCAATGGGTTTGAAGCATGTGGTTTAAATCCATTAGCTGCTCCATGGGAGAAAGATGAGCAATCCTTTCCCCTTGAGATTTATGGCCTCTGAAAACCCATGGGGGAGTCCGCTTTAAGTCAATTCTGACAACACATAATAACAACAATCACATCCTCTTGAGCTTAAAAGAAATAAGCCCTTGCTCTTGCATTAGTGGTATTTTAAATTGTTAGCTTTTTCTCCACACCATCAAGGAACTAACCTTCTAAGCTTTCTTTCAATTTATTATTACCATCAAGTCAGAAATAGCACATAGCTGCTCCTCTAATTGGATTTCAGTGACTATAAATCATGGGAGGAGTTTGTCCACCTCCTCCCACAGAGCTGCAGGTGGATTTGAGCCTCTGGGTTAGCAGTGCAGTGTGTGACACACTACACCTCTAGAATTCACCCTTATTTACAAAAAAAAAATCAACTTTGAATAAATAACCCTTTTCAAATTACCTTTTTCCAAATTTATTATCTCATGTACCACATACAAAAGGGCATAAAATTGCTTTTACTTTCTGAGTTTTGAAAATTCTATGAAAATGTTAATACTGATCTTTTAGAACAAGGAAACAATTAAAATTCAGTGCTCTTAGTTGGGACTTCTTTATTAAAAAGCTGTGGCAACAGGAGTGTCGTATTTGACACCAGATAGAGATCTCTGGTGGCCTCATGATAAGAAACTATACTGCAATCCTGAAGGCATGCAATTCAAATCCACTAGCTTTTCAAGAGATAAAGACAGACAGTGTTTTCTCATGCTACTGGAATCTCAGTTATGGGTCAGTTCTGACTTGACAATACACAACAACAACAACAACAACAACAACAACAACAACTCTGTTGTGTACATGCTATAGAATGTTGTTATGTACTGTCAAGTTGACCACGACTCATAACAATCTTATGCACAATAGCTCAGAACCCTGTTCTATCCTGGGCCAATCTCACTGTCTCGGACACATCTGCTTTCATTAACCCAGTTACTTTGTCAACTCGTCTCATCTGGGGTCTTCCTTTCCTGTGTTGTCCCTCCACCTTTTAAAGCATGATATCCTTCTCCAGTGACTGGTCTCTCCTGGCCATGTACCTAAAGTATGTGAGATGGAATCTCAACATCTTTGCATCTTGGTTTCACTGTCAACAAGACAATCCTGTTATTTCTGTTGGCAGCCCACAATATATTCAATATTCTTCTCCAGCACCACAACTCAAAGGCATCAATTCTTCTTCTGTCATCCTTAGTCATTGTCCAGCTCTCTGATGCATAGCATATAATTGTGAAGACTAGGGCCTGGATCAGGCACACTATAGTTTCTCTATGTATGTCTTTGCTTTTCAGCATCTGGAGTGGTTCCTGACAGCAGATTTCCCTAGTACAATTTATCTTTTGATTTCTTGACTGTTGGTGCCAAGAGTGTTGTTTGTGTCACCAAGCTGAAACTGTTAGCAATCTCAATCTCTTCTCCGTCTATCATGATGCTGCCCATTGGTCCATTGGTCCAAAATGTCTAATTTAACTACCCCTAAAACTAATTTATGCTTTTTACATAATAATTAATAACCAACAAATTTAGAACAATGTTCCAAATATCAAGAGACTCTATTTTCCACACTAGCATAAATAGTAAAAATCCTTTAATAATTAAGTTGCATATTTGGGGGTTTAATTATTTTGGTCATTTCCTTCTGTCCTTAAATCTATGTGGTGATTTAAAAATATATATTCACAAAGAGTTTTATACCTCTCTAAAAGAAGTAAAGCCTAATTCCCTCTTTTTAAATGTAGGTCAGACTTAGTGCTTTTACTTTGACTATAATATGGCAGAATTGATGGCACACAGCCAGATTATAAGAATTCCCACATGCTCTTTCCCTTGTCTTGGATCACTCAGTTGAGATACTTTAAGGACATTGGAGGCAGTTATCGTCAAGTTCATTCTGACGCATGGCAACCTCATGTATGTTAGAGTGGAACTGTGGTCCACAGGGTTTTCAGTACTTATGATCAATAATCAAATCTTGTTTCCAAGACTCTGCTAGGTGAATTTGAACTACCGTAACTTTGGTTAGTAGCTGAGTCCTTAACCCTTGCACTATCTAGGAACTTCAAGAACATTCAAGGAGTGTTCAAGCACACTTCAAAAACACATGCAAAAGGCAACATGGCAGGCAATTCCCAGAGTCTTCCTGCAAAGAGAGCCTTCTGAGTTAGTCATCCAGAAGCGGATCATGCAGCCACAGTCAAGCTTTCAAATGATTGCAGACCCATCTGAAAAGGGGATTTCAAATTCAAACAAAATGAAACACTGCTCTGGAATCAATCTGTTAGGCTGCTCTTAAATCCTTGATTTTTAAAATTGATGCCATCTAATTCACAGGGTCTTGAAAGAACACAGAATCATCTCCAGTATGTCTGAAAAATCAGTGAACTTTCCTTCACCAGTCTCAGTTTTGGGTCAAATATCTCCTCAACATTTTTTTATTCTTCATGGTTATTTAATAACTTTTTGTTGTCTTTAGTCAATAAATTTTTATAACATATTCTATCATTGGGTGTGTCAGAGGCAATGCCGACTGGCACAGGATAGAGCAGGGTTTAGGGCTGTTGTACATAGGGTCACTATGAGTCGCAAATGACTCGATGGCACATAACAACAACAACAGTCTATCATTAATACAATATATTGCCTTAAGAGTTAAAAATCCTCTGTCTTCTTTCTTGAGCCATATGTAACATGAAAAGAAAATATTTTAATAATTATTTTGTGTAATTCACCATTTTAAAGCCAAATCCATTGCAATTGAATCAGTGCTGACTTACAGTGATCCTCCATCTGGACTCCAAGGCTAAATCATTATGGGAGACAACTATGTATATTTTTCTTGAAGAACAGCTGGTGGACCTAATAGACCATTCTTTCTTTTTTTTTTCATTCTAGTCTAGTACACACTGTGCCACAAGGCCTCCTAGTTAACCACTTGTTGTTATTGTGGCTGTGTCCCTTTGAGTCAGTGCTGACTCCTAAGTGACCCTCCAGTGGATTTTCAGAGGCAGTAGATTGCATGGGAGGAGACTGGAGAGGAAGGTGTTCATCCTTCTCTCCCAGAACAGATGGTGGATACAAACCACATACCTTACAGTTGACAGCACAACTCCTTACCGCTAAGTTAACATCAATGACATGTCATCTCATTTCAACAAAATCAGCAAAATTAAGACAGACAGTGGAAAAAAAATGCTGTGCGAGTGTATAGTTTAGAAATCTCTGGTGGGAATAAACAAAAAGGCTCAACCACTGTAGAAATTAGTATATCATTTTTAAAAAAGTAAATAAAGCTATACAATCTGATCCAACAAGTCCAGTGCTAGGTATATATCCTAAGGAAACAAGAGCTTGCGCATGAACAGATGTATATGTACTCCCATCCATTACAGCATTGCCCTGCAAGACATTATGCTGAATACTGTGTTTGCTCTTTTTTGTTGTTTTTATATGCTGTCGAGTTGCCTGTAACTCATAGCGACTCTATCTCCAATAACTCTGAACTCTGCCTTATCCTGAGCCAATTTCTGATACACCTACTCTTGTTACCACAGTTTCTGAGTCAATATGTCTCCTCCACTGTCCCTCCACCCTTCTAAGCATGATTCCTTCTCCAAGGACTGGTCCATTCTGTCAACATACCCAAAGAACGTGAGACAGAGTCTCAAAATCTTTGCCTCCAAGGAACAGCTTTGTTTCACATTTTTCTGGACAGGCTTGTTTGTTCTCTTAGTAGTCCATTGTACATTCAATAATCTTCTCCAGTACCACAACTCGAAGGTATCGATTCTTCTTCTATCATCCTTTTTCATTGTTTGAGTCTCTGATGCAAGCAAGAAATTATGAAGACTATGGGTTGGATCAGGCACACCTTAGCCTGTAGACTGACATCATTGCTCTTCACTACTCTGGAGAAATCCCTAATAGCATATTTTCACAATGCAATTCAGCTTTTTATTTCCTGACAGCTAGTGCCAATAGTCTTGAACCAAGCAAGCTGAAATTGCTAACAATCTCTTCTGCGTCTGTTGTGATGATGCCAAATGGCCCAGCAATGAGAATCCTTGTTTTCTTAATGTTGAGCTTCAATTTGTATTGAAGACTGCAGTCTTCGACCTTCTGCAGCAAATTCCTTAATTTCTCCTCAGTTTCAGCAAGCCGGGTTGTGTCATCTGCATAACACAGTTTGGTGATGAGTCTTCCTCCAATTCTGATGCCACATTGCTCTTCACAAGAGTCAAGCCTCTCAGATGATCTATTCTTCATATAGATTGAAAAGGTATGGAGATAGGATGCATCCCTGAGATATACATTTTTCTGATTTTGAACCATTCAGTGTTTCCTTGCTCTGTTCTGATGACTGCCTCCAGGTCCAATTTATCCTTATCTATCACAAAAATATAGGGAAATACTGAGGCCACTATATTTTTTTTCTTTTTTTTTTTAAGGCCACTATATTTTATAGTTAAGAAAAATTGTACAGTAGAACAAAACAGTCTTTGATGATTACAAGAAATAGGAAAGATAAACAGAAAAATACTTTAAAAAATACCAATAACCCGTTCTGCCCACTGTGGGCAGTGGGGTAAGCCATGCGTCCAGCACCCAGTGGGGTGAGCCAGGCCTCGGGGTGAGCTCCTCAGCCCTCAGATTGTACCATCCGACCCCTGAGTGGGAAAAACTGCCTAGGGTGCACAAAGAATTTTATCGAGGCTACTTCCCTTCACCCTCTCCCCCAGTACACCAGTAGTAACACCCCAAAGCTTGTTGTCTCTAGGTTTGCTCCCTTTTCTATAGATAACCTTAACCCTGAGTTTTACTCCAGATCTGACCCTGAACCCAGTTCCAGAGACAAAAAGGAAATACAACTGTCAGCTAAAGAAGCAAAGGAGGATGGAGCCTCAGGGTTCAATCATCCATCCCCTACTGGACCCACATGGGAAAACACTTTGCAGTCCAGAGGGGAGTAAATGTCAGGAAAACGTCTTCTAACAGAACAAGAAGGCAAGCAGCTTCAACCCAAAACCATCAGTAAGGGGTAAACTGTCCTCCCTTTCCCCCTTCACATCAATGCCCCTGTTCAGCATGAAGAAGCCAGAGAGTCTGCGCCCAATTCCTAAATGAGAAACCCACAAGCGAAAAAGATAGTTTAATCACCAGGGACTATGTTTACCATTGCCCTGTAACATCTGGTCCCCACTGGATCCTTTTCATTTACTTCACCTGCTCCCCCCACCAACCAAATTGTGGAACCTTGCAACTTCATCCCTGCAATTTTCATCCCTGCCCATCCTCACCCTTATGCTCCCAACCCTCACCTCTGTGTATCCCCAACATGTTTTCCCCAATAAAATTTTAAAAAAAGAAAATATTCACAATAAAATTATATCACCAATTTAAAAAATACCAATAACCAAAGCATACCTTGGCACTAAAAGAAATGTGGCAACATACATTTTTAGCAGTCTAATTAATCACCAGAACATAGTTACTACTTCATAGATGAATCAACTAATAACTGCCCTAATCATAATGTATTGCTATTTTCTAAGAAGAGTTATTTAAAAGATTATACAAAAGTTAAGACAATATGAATCTGTTTAAGACAAAATCATATCAAGAACCAAAGAAATGTGGCCTACTGATTGGAAATGAAGAGAAGACCCCATTAAGCATAACTATTCTTTTGTCATTGGTATTAGAAACTCAAGTTTAATAATTTACTTGTATTTGTTTGAGATTAGCTGAATGTTAAAATTCAGAAAATGTCAGTTTTGTAAGCCCTTTCAACTGCTTAGTATACTTTCTTTTTTCTTAGCATGAATGGAGAGTGTGCAGTTTAAGGTATAAGTCATGAAGGAGAAAAAAATGGTGGGGAGGAATTAGTTCCGAAGCTGAAAACGCTGTAGGAACCTTCATTAATTTTTCAGACATTCTGGGCATGATTTTGTGCCCTTTCAAGCCCTTGGAATTACATGGCTTCAGAACAAGTCCCATAAGGCAGAAACACAATTGTGTGTCTGTTATGAATAGCACCTTAAACCATCCAGTCAGTGGAATACTAAACCACAACAACATCATCAGGCACCAGATAAAGTCAATTGTCTGTCCCAATAAGTAGCTGTTAGACTTGGAACTGTCAACAACATCACAAACAACTTCCTGGACATTTTCATTAGAGTCACCTAGGAACAACATGAACAGCGAACAGCAAGACAAACATTTAACCAGAGAATAAAACCCAATCCTTGGAGTTTTACTTATCCTGAAACAAAGTTTGTAGTTACTAGACTAACTATGTGTATGATACATAGGCAATAACTAAATCCTACATCAGTCTACATGGTAAAGAAAAGGGATAAAAAACTGGAAAACTAGAAGAAATAAGGCTATAATAACAAGCTCAATCAAAAAAGTATCCACTCCATACTGAAATCAGAAGCAAAAGCTGAGAATTAATTTTGGAGCTCAGAAATTAGAGATTTCTCAGAGTAGAGCTTTGGCAATGACTAGAGGAGAGTTGTATAGAATGTGTGCATCTCTCAAATGTAGAGAAATTTAACCCAAAATGCAGGAAGCATTTGGATATATGTTGTATACATACATAGAAATACACATATAATCAAACTTACAGATAGTTTTCTAGTACTACTGGCAACTTACCCAGACTATACACAAGTCAGCTCCCAGCTTTGAAATAACTTTTGGAGTATTTTTGTTTTTATTTTCTACTGAGTTAGAGTCTATGGAATAAAGAGAGCTCTGTTTCCACATACTAAAACTAAAATGTTACATATCAGTTGATTACTAAAGTCTTTATAGTTCTGAATTTTTTTCACATAAGAAAACATTTAAAACCACAGGAAAATAAAACGTTGTCATAAACCAAATTGAAAAGAATATTCCACTGGAACTAAGTTCGACTTGAAAATATAAAATGGTAATAAACATGAGGCATATATTACTTTGACACTACAGATATTTTTTAAAACCACAGACTATAACTAGACTTTATTTTAGAGTGGGAAAAGCCATTAGAATTGATTTTTGTCAACTTTATGTTCAATCCACAGATGTTAGTATGACACTTAATACTTTTGGCTTATGGAGAAGATTGAAACTGAGTAAGTAGAATCAACTGATATATTTAGCCTGTCTTCACATTTCTTTATTTCATTACTTTTTTTCCATATATAACTTTGGTAATAAAAAATTATAAAAAAGATAATATGGCTTAATAACATAACAATGTAGAAAATGGAAGTAAATTTTATAAAAATAATTAAAATATTCATTTACTGATCATAAATATAAAATACATTCCCAATTCTCTATCACCTTCCTATGTTACTCAAAGTATTTTAGTATTGTCTGGAAACCAATAGGAGAAAATAAGGTTTTTATATGTACTCTATTTAACAAATACGTAGACTGTGTGTAGAGTGGGAATATGAACTCATGAGAAGTTTTTAGTCTTCTGAAACAATAGAATAAAATTCTGTCATTCTAAATAACATCATCCTCAGATAAATTTGCAATTAAACTCCAGCACTGTTTCACAAAAACCAAAGAGCAAGTTAAATTGCCTCATAGTATAGATAGAGCTTATTTACAGACAATGTTTGTAAGCAAAACCTTATGCCTTGCAAGTGTACTGGAAATCTTATGGCCAGGCATAACCCCTCCAATATGATGTTGCTGTTGTTGTTGTTTTTGTTATGTGCCGTCGAGTCACTTGCAACTCATAGCAACCCTATGTACAACAGCCCTAAACCCTGCTCTATCCGGTGCCAATCACACTGCCTCTGTCACACCCATCCCGATTACCTGAATCAAACCACCTCACAGAGTGTCTTCCCCTCCTGCGCCATCCATCCAATATTCTGCATATTTTTAAAAAATCACTTTTTTATTATAAAATGTCATATATATGTGCATAAAGTATATATAGTCATTTTAAACAATACCGGAAAAATAATACAACCTTACTTGCTGAAAATTAGGAGTGCCTGAAGCACTTGCTGCAGAAGATCAAGTACTATAGTCTTCAATATGGATTATACCTTAATGTCAAGAAGACACAATTCCTCATCATTAGACCAATAGGCAACATCATGATAGATGAAGAAAACACTGAAGTCAATGATTATATTTCATCTGGATCCCCAATTAGCACCCTTGATATCAGTAATTCAAGGATGATCAAGGATGTATTGCATTGAGAAAATCTACTGTCAGGGACCTCTCCAAAATACTGAGGAGCAATGATGTCAGTTTAAAGACTGAGGTGCACCTTGGAGTCAGTCCGTTGTATTTTCAATCACTTTCTATACTTCTGACAGCTGGACAATGAATAAAGACATCAGAAGAACTGTGGTGTTTGAGAAGGGTACTGAACATTTAATAAATTGCCAAAAGAACAAATAGGTATGTCTTGAAGAAAGTTTATCCAGAGTGCTTCTTAGAGATAAGAATGGTGAAGTTTTAGCTCACATACTTCAGGCATGTTGTTAGGGCCTATTCTTTGGAAAGAAGTATCATGCTTAGAAAGGTAGAAACTCATCAAAAGAGAGAACAACCCTCAACAAGATTGATTATCACCATGACCATAAAAATGGGCTCAGGTATGCCAGAGATTATGAGGATGGCACAGGATAAGACAGGGTTCAGATGCACTGTTCATAAAGTCACTATGAGTGGTACTCAACTCGAAGACACATAACAACGGAAAAATAAAAAGCCATGTAAATGAATTAACATTAAAAAGTGGTATATTACCTAGGATATATTTGTACCTTTCTGCTTGATTCTCCCTATCTCTTCTTCCACGATACTCTATTCACTTCTGTCAAATGGGAACAAACTCATAGCTGACCCTTCACTGGTTTTCTGAGGTTGTATAACTCACATGGCAATAAATTGCCCATCTTCCTCCAGTGAAGTTGTCAGTAGATTTTTGAACCATCAGAAAGGCTCTGTCTTTAGATTTCTGGTTCTACTGCCACCAAGCTTTCCAATACAGACTTGATACATGTCCTTGTGAGGAAGGGAGTATAATGACCACAATTTAGAAATCAAAGGAGACAGCACACAAGATGAAGCTGGAGAGGCAAACTAGTTCCATGACTCTTCATGTAGGTAAATTTCAGAGGAATGAGAATCCATTATCTCATATGGAATGATTGGCATACTCCAACCTGAGGTATAAAACACCAACAATTTGAATTTTTTTCAGTTGTTCACAGATTATATAAATTTGGCTACATGAAAAATGCAAAGGAATTCTCAAGCTAATTATTGCAGCACATTCCTCCTGTTGTTGTTTGCAATCAAACTGGAACCACTCATAGCTAACCCTCCAGTGGGTTTTCAGAGGCAGGAAGTTGCATGGGAGGAGAGTACCCATTCTTCTTCTATGGCACAACTGGTAAATTCAAACTCCATGCCTTTCGGACTGCAGTGCAATTTCTTACCAGCAGAAGGTCAAGGACTGCAGTCTTCAATATGGATTGAAGCTCAACATCAAGAAAACAAAAATTCTCAGCACTGAACCAACTGGCAGCATTAGTACGGATGGTGAAAAAATTGAGATAGTCAACACTCTTGGTAACAGCAGGCAGGAAGTCAGGAGATGGACTGCATCAGGAAAGTCAACTGTGAGGGACCTCTCAAGAGTACTGAAGAGCAACAACATCAGGCTGGATACTAAGGTGCGCCTGATCCAGGCTATAGTCTATGCAATTATGTGCTATGCATTGGAGAGTTGGACAATGAATAGGGATGATAGAAAGAGAATTGATGCCTTTAAGATGTGGTGCTGGAGAAGAGTGTTGAATATACCATGGACTGCTAGGAGAACAAACAGGTTTGTCCTGGAGAATGTGAAGCCAGAATGCTCCTTGGAGCCAAGGATTCTGAAGTTTCATCTGACATACTTTGGGCATGTTGCAAGGAGAGGGATATCATGTTTGGGAGAGTGGAGGGACGGCACAGGAGAGTAAGACCCTCAATGAGTTGGATCTATTTCTGTGAGTGGAGTGGTGGGGAAGAGTGTGTTTGAGACGATGAAGTTGGCACAAGATAGAGTGGCTTTTAGAGTTCTTGTACATAGGGTCGCTATGAGTCACAAGCAACTCGATGGCACATAACAACAACAACAACAGGCCACCAGAGGTGACCTACAGCTCTTCCTGTAGTTTAAAGAAACTAATTAAGGGGTCAGAAGGTATATTGTTGTTCTTAGGAATGAGAACAATATTGACCTCTTCCAATATAATAGTTGGATCACCTTTCTTAGGAATGGGAACAATATTGACCTCTTCCATTCCATTGGGCAGACAGCTGTCCTCCAAATTTCCTGGCATAAACTGGTGAGTGCATCCAAAGCTGCAACTGTTAACTGAATCAAATCAATTGTATCTCATCGATTCTTGGGGCCTTATTTTTTTGCCAGTGCCTTCAATAGAGCTTCTACTTCCTCCTTCATTACCATTGGCTCCTGTTCATATGTTACTTGAAATTTTTCAGTGTCAGTCACTTCTGTTTGGTACACAGTAACTATGTATTCTCCCCATCTTCTTTTCTCCATCTTCTGGGTCATTCAAAATATTTCCCATCCCATCTTTTGATGTTACAACTTGAGGTTTAAATTCGATTTTCAGTTCTCTCAGCTAGGGAAATGTGAAGAGCGTGCTTCCTTTTATTTCTCCAATTCAAACTCTCTGCACATTCCATTATAATATCTAGCTTTGTCCTCTTCAACTCCCCTTTGGAATCTTCTGTTCATCTCTTTTACTTTACCATGTTTTCCCTTTCTTTTGGCTTCATGATATTTTAGCGCAATTTTCAGAGTCTCTTCTGACATGCATTTCAGTGTTTTCTTTCTCCTCTTTGTAATGACCTTTTGCTCTCTTCATGGATAATACAGTGATATTCTCCATAGAGTTCAGCTTTTCAAATAATTTGCTCAGCATAGAGATTGAAGAGGCATGGAAAGAGAATAGAATCCTGGCAAATTCCTTTCTTAATTTTAAATCATATAATGTTACCTTGCTCCATTTGCACAACAGCCTCCTGGTCTAGACATAGGTTTCATATGAGCACAATTAAGTGTTCTGGGATTCCCAATCTTCTCAATGTTAGTCATAACTTATTATGATCCACACAGTCAAATACTTTTGCATAGTCAATAAAGCATAAATAGGCATTCTTCTGGTATTCTTTACTTTCAGTGAGGATGAATTTGACATCAGCAACTATTTACTTATTATTATGTATAGTAGTTTTACTGAGTCTTTCCATAGTCTCTTTCCACAAATGGTGCCAATCTGATACTTGTGTAGTCCATTAGTAAGACCCATATATATCACTATTTATATATTTTATAATATATGGCATTTGCAATAAATTACTGTTTGAATAAAATTCTATAATTCCATTTCCAGATTTTTTTCTGTCACCAAAGCTGTATTTTCTAACCATCAGTTTCTTTGTTTCCAATTTTTACTTTCCAATTACCAATTGTTATTAATGCATCTTGACTGAATGTTAGGTCAATATTAAACTGTAAAAGCTGATAGAAGTCCTCAATTTCTTCATCTTTGACTTTAGTTTAGTGGTGCATATATTTGAATAAAAGGTTTTCCTTGAGTTTTGACAGATAGGATATGGTATCCTATCTCTCACAGCCTTATATGTCAGTATGAATCTTGAAATATTGTTTTTTTAAGAAAAATAAAGTTTTATTTTAATAGTGATTTCAATGAATGTTTACAGAGAAGTTAGATTTTCATTCAGTTATTGTTACGCATTTTACCTTCTCTGCCTTCCTTCTCCCTCTCCAAGTTCACCTGTTTTTTGTAATCTTCATTCATTGTTGCACAATTGTCCACTTCCACCACAACTCTGTTCTCTTTGCAGTGTTATACCTCTTATTCTAGACTATGGTCATATGTATAATGCCTAATCATATATTCCTTTTAGACAATTCCTTCTTTGATCTGTTTCAATGCAATGGTCATTTTCTATCTACACTTATCCTATTCTCCTCTCAGCCCCCCATGTCAGACCTATTTTATAACTGTGGTGCTATATAGTATTTATCTTTTTGTGATGGAGATATATCACTCAGTAAGATGTGCTCCAGGGTCCCCCATATTGTGTAATGTTTCACAAGTTCATAATTTTCAGTGCTGTGTAGTATTCCATTGTATGAGCAACTCAGGTGCCCAGCAACAAATAAATGGGTAGAAGTATTCTTTTTTTACTCTTCAATTTGTCAGTTTCTTTAAAAAATACCTTAATTTTCTGATTCAAAGTGGTCAGTATTAGAACTTTGTAAGACAGCTACCAGGCCAATTGACTAGACAAAATTTATATTTGTCCCTGTTCTCAAAAAAAAAAAAAGAGTGACCCAACATACTATAGAAATTATCAAAATAGTACATGAAAGTAAATTTTTGCTGAAAATTATTTTTAAATGAATAGAATAGTACATTAAAGAGAAACCATAAAAAATCATGCTGGATTCTGAACAAAAAAATCATTGATAATATAAAATGGATCTTGGCTGAAAATAGATAATTATAGAAAGATGTTCTGTGTTTTATTTACTGTGTAAAACCATTTGATTTTGTATATCCTAATTTGGGGCTAATATTATGAAGACTTGGAATCCCAGAACAATAAACTGTGCTCATGAGAAAATCTATATGTAGAACAAAAAACAAGTATCTGAACAAAACAAGGGAACATGGAATTGTTTAAATACAGGAAAGGTGTGCATCAAGGTGTTGTTCTTTCTCCAGAGATATTGAATTTGTATGATAAACAGATTTTTTAAAAAATCTAGACTTTATGAACAAGAGTGTGGCATCAAGATGAGAGGAAGACTCATTAACAACTTCTGTTATGCAAATGACAGAACCTTGCTTGCAGAGAGTGAGGAGGATCTGAAGCATTTAGTGAAGAAAATCAAAGACTACAGTTTTCAATATGGACTACACTTCGAGTATGCAAAATGGTAAGTGTAATTATAAAAGTGTAACAGAAGTCAAATGTGAATTATACTTCTAATAAACAAAAATCACGATCACTAGACCAATAGGCAACATCATAACAGACAGAAAAGATTGAAGTTCTTAAAAGATCTTATTTTTCTATTCATTTGTTTGTTGCTGGGCAATAAAGCATAGTATTCCATTGTGTGAATATACCAGAACTTCTCTATCCATTCATTTGTTGATGGGCACTTAGGTTGTTTCCAACTCTTTGCTATTATGAACAAAGCAGCAATAAACATGGGTGGCATAAATCTGCTTGAGTGGCAGTTATGGTTTCTTTAGGGTATATTCCCAGTAGAGGAATTGCTGGGTTAAATGGTATTTCTATTTGCAACTTTTTGAGAAAACACCATACAGCTTTCCATAGTGGTTGCACCAGTTTACACTCTGACCAACAGTGAATAAGGGTTCCAGTTTCTCTGCAACCTTGACAGCATTTTTGTTTGCTGCGCTGTTAAATTTTGCTATTCTTACTGGGATGAGATGATATCTCATGGTTGTTTTGATGTGCATCTCTCTTAGAGCTAGGGATTTTGAACATTTCTCCATGTGTTTGTTGGCACCTGGATGTCTTCTTTGGTGAAGTGTCTGTTCATATCCTGTGCCTATTTTGCAATCGGTTTGTTTACCTTTATTTTGTTGTGGTGCTCGAGTATTCTATAAATTCTATAAGTCCCTTCACATAATGGAATGTTATGCAGCACTGAAAAACAAAGAACTCATGAAATATTATACAAATTGGGTGACCATGGAGGACATTATGCTGAGTGAAATATCTCAGTCACAAAAAGACAAATACTGCATAATGCTACTGTTATAAAATAGGACTGACACGGGGTTGAGAGAAAACTTAGAGGGGATAAATAACGTACACAGAATTGAAACAGATGAGGGAGAAAACGGTATAAAAAGAATACATGATTAGTTATTATGGGCATGACTAGAGTCCAGAATAAAAACTGCAGAGTGGTCTGGGGGTTGGGAGGGAGGTGATTGTATAACAATGAAATAATTTTTTTCTTAAAAAAAACCCAAAGAACTGGGTGGGGCAGGGAGGGAAATGTGCAACAATGAATGAGTGGAAATCCAAGTTCTTTATAAACTTTCATTAAAATCTCAATAATGATAATAAAATAATAATAAATAAACAAATAACAATAATTAATATTTTCTTTTTCCTAGATCCACAATCAATAACCCTGGTAGTAGCCATCACAGTGTCAATCTATCTCTCTGGAGGTCTTCCTCTCTTTCACTGACCTATTGGATGTTCTAAGACACATATCCCAACAAAGAGAACCAGCAAGAAATCATGCAATTTTTTATGATCTAGTATTAGGACAGTGTCTGCTTACAACTGTTCCTCTTCCTTTGTATTTCCATGCTTGAAAACTCAATCTCCTTTGCCATTTTTGTTATCTAAATGTGTTCTGTTGTACATAGGGTTTTCAGAGGCCTGCTGTTTCAGAAGTGGATGGCCAATCCTTCTTCCTAGTCTGTCTCAATGTGAATGTTCAGATTAAGAGAAGTATTAGACAGAGCAGCAAGTTAAAGGTATATCACTTCTTGAGGAGTTAACTTTAGTGTCAGTGTTGTCCCTGCCTTTCTCACATGCACCTTTACGCACTTATTTCCTGCTTCACCATCCCACAGGATATCCATCCACTTCTACCCCCTCCCTTCACATCTATCTCCCTTTCACCAGCCCTCCATCTAATAACTTATATATGAAGCTTCCATGGCTTCTGTGATTTCAGACACATCAGCTGATGGTAGTTCCTTATGTTGGGATCACTGTCTCTGAAGTTTAGTCGCAATATTTATCGGTCAAAGGTGATGCATCCTGTAGAATTGCTGTGTAGATAGGTTTTTCTTGGCCCGAGGGCCGCAGGCCCAAGGCCCGGAACGGATGTCACGTGCTTCTGGCATCTCCGATTACCTGGGAAGATGGGGGGGTCTGCGGGGTCTGGTGGCTGTCGTGTGAGGCGCCCAACTTCAGCCAGTCAGAACAACAACAACATATTTTATTTATTTGGCCTTGTATTTTAATAAAGACATTTGGTTTTAATGGTTTCAGCCAAACATTCTTCTAAGTGGTATAGCATTGGTCGGTCCATTTGCTGGACAGAGGTAACTCATGGTTGCTGTGATGCTAAACACTGTGACACTGATGTGTCAAATGCAATAATGGCTACAAATGGTGGACAGTGTTTGGTGGAGCTTCCCGATTAAAACAAGCTTGGAAACAGGAGTGGTATCCACTTTCTAAGTAGCTTGCCTCCAGACACTCTATGAACTAAGAGAAATTATGTAAGTTATACATGTTCAGGTTTTTTGTTCATAGGGTCACTATGAGTCATTTACAATGCAATGGCACTTAACGACCACGTATTTTGTTTGCTCTAGTATCCTAGTGGTAAGGATCTGTGCTGCCATCGCAGAGGCACATGGTCTGTATTTATCAGCACCTGCACCACAGAAGAAAGATGCTTAATCTCCTCCTGTGTGATTTGTTGTGTTGTGTTGTACCATCAAGCCTGAACAGATCCATAGCTAACCCTCCCATGGGTTATCAGAGGGAGAAAATTACACAGGGGGGATACTGTCTATATTTCTCCCTTGGAGCAGCTGGTGTATTTGAACTGAGTGTTTTTGGGTTGACAGTGCAACACCTTACCAGTAAGCCACTACTGCCTTTGAAAAACCACCAGAGGATCAAGGATGGGTTGGTTCCAACTCAAAGGTACACAACAAAACTAATGTATTTTTTTTAATGTACCTGGATTAAGAAAAGACTATGGTCCAAAATTGTCTGTGTAAGAGTATCAGTGTCACAATGAAGGAATGGAAACTTATCTTTTCTGGAAACTTTAATTAAAATCACAATTAAAATTTTAAAAATTATTTTTAAAAAGATTCTAAGTGTCACAAGGCAAGATTATATTGAATTAGTTTCATTTCATATAATCATTGGAGCAACCCTTTTTAAAAAATGCAATCTATCAGGAGTTCATTTCAGTAAAAATGGATCACACACCAAAAATGATCATCACTTGGAAACAATATTAGGGACAATGTTTAACTAAAATTAGTAGGATTAGATAGATTAATAAAGTGACAAACACTATGTGAAAAGAGAAACATCTTTCTTTTTATTTCGAAATTATTTATATGGTATCCATAGCAAAAAGGGAGAAAATACACAATTGTGGAGGATTTTACATAGATAGAGAGTGAATATAAATTTTGAAACACAAATAATTGCAATTTGAAGAGAACATTCCAATAAACCACTGTATACATAAGCAAATAAGCAGCTGCCACTATTCAGCTTGAAGAATAAACAGTGAGCTCACTAAAGGGATGTGGAAAGATAGAAGCTTCTGTTACCAATTACAAAAGTGAAGGATGCATCTTCAAATACTGGTGAGACTTATTACAGATTTTTATGAGAAGGTTGTTCAGATTTGATAACATACAACTTGAACTACTTAGAAGAACCACTTAGGTTAAAAAAAAATGCAGTGTTTTTTGGTTTCTGAAATTACCAAAATTTTATGTCAAGGAAATTTGATATCTCATTTTGCATAACTTTATTTAGACAGGGCACTAAAAATAAGTCAGAGAAATAAAAGTTAAAAAAAAAGAGATCACTAATTTTTGCCTTAACTACATAAAACATGCAGCTCATAGATATTATTAGATATACAATACATCTAACTTTGGGTTCTTAAGCAAATTGTAGAGCAAAGCTATTGTTTTGTGTTACCTAGTGTGGTCCCCTATATCCATAACAGATCATTCTGGAAGCTGGGCTCTATGAGGAGGAATATGGCATCAGATGACACAACCTTGCTTGCTGAAACTGAGGAGGCCTTGAAGCACTTGCTGTGGAAGGTCAAGGACTGCAGCCTTCAATAAGGATTAAAGCTTAATATCAAGAAGACAATAATTCTCACCACTGGGCCACTTATCAGCACCATGGTAAATGGAGATGAAATTGAGGTTGTTAACAATTACAGCTTACTCAGCTCCACAATCAACACTCTCAGCACTGCAGTCAGGAAATTAAAATATTAAAATTATTGGGAAAATCTCCTGTCAAGAACCTCTCCATAGTGCTGAAAAGCAATGCTGCCAATCAAGAGACTAAGGTACACCTAATTCAGGCCATGGTCTTCACAATTACTTATTATACATCAGAGAGCTGTCCAGTGACTAAGGATGAGAGAGAATAACTGATGCCATCGAATTGTGATGCTGGAGAGGAGTCTTGAACATACCATGAGCTGCCAAGAAAATAAAAAGGTGTGTCTTGGAGAGGGTGAAACCAAATTTCCCCCCGGAGGCTAGGATTTTGAAACTCCGTCTTACATACTTTGGGCACATGACCAAGAGATATTGGTCCCTGGAGAAGGACATCATTCTCAGAAGGGTGGATGGACAGCACAGAAGAGGAAGACCTGGATGAGGTGGGTTGATACAGTAGCTGGGGCAATGGGTGTTGGTGAGTCTGAATTAGTGAGATTGGCTCAGGACAGGGCAAACAGAGTTTAGAGCTGCTGTACTTTCACTATGGGTGACAGGAAACTCAACAGCACACAACAACAATGTGCTTCCAGTTGCTCCCAAATGTCTTCTTCTGAGATCGCAACCCAACTATTTGTTCATCTACATGATTTTTCCAGAAACTCTGCATTTTTTTAAAAAGCCTGTAACTCTGGTCAAAATGAGCTGAACCAAAGTTGACCAAAACTAAGAAGGAAACCATTCCCAAGGGATTTGGTGACCTGAAATCAAGGAATTGTTCTGTGAGAGGAACCTAGGCACTGTCACATTTTCGCCTGCAAACCATTCTGCTGCAAATAAAGAACGAAGTAAACAAACCCATAAAGAGAAGTGGAAATGATAAGAAAGTCTGAATTTTATCTATGTGTTTGTTGCTCTAGAGAATAGGTAACATTACTGTCTTTGTTTCTTTAAGACTACACGACCATTAACTGGATTCTGACTCAACACTACAGGACAGAGCAGAACTAATCCAGAGTTTCTTTCTCTCTCTCTCTTTTTCTCCTACAATAATTAATTTATATTGTGTCCCATTTATGTACACTATTTTAAACACTCTTTCATTTGCATTGTGTTTTATACGCTCATCAGTACTATTGATCTGTTGTTATTATTACCCCGTCTTTTCAAATCCTCACTGAATCTTTCCTATTCCTTCACTCCCCTACCATGGACCTCATATACCCAATAAACTGCTATCCTAGTGATTTTGCCCTCCTTTTTCTGCCTCCTTACACCTTTCACCTTCCCCCTTTTAGATACTTATGCACATCTGACTAGTCATACTTCTATTTTTACAACAATGGTCTTACGGAGTGTTTGTGATTATGAGAGATGGATTTAGTTCACCTAGTGTAATACTCTCTTCACTCTCTCATGTGAGATGGTATTTTATGAAATCATTGTTCCTTAGTACTTTATAATATTCCACTGTGTGATTGCACCTCAATTTCTCAATCCTTTTGTTTGCCCCACAAGGTTTCTGAGACTGTAATCCTTTATGAAAGCAGACAGCTTCTCTTTCTCCTGTAGAGTCGCTGTTGTTGTGAAGTGCCGTCAAGTCGCAAGCGACTCATAGTGACCCTATGAAGGAGAGTCCTCGATGCTTGGGTGCCTTTCATCCTCTCTCCAGGTTCATAGGGTTTCCGGAGGCAAGCTATTATGGAAGTGGATGCCAGTCCTCCTTCCACGCTTGTTTTAATCCGGGAGATCCACCCCACTCTCTGTCCGCATTGGGTAGCCAACCATTAACACATTTGACACATCCGTGTCACAGTGTTCAGCCTCCCAGCAACAAGTGATGGCAACTCGTACACCAGGGCTATACGACCTAGAGGAATGTCTGAACAAAAACAATGAAAGACTGGCCCACGTACACAGCACCATGCTCTCTGGCCAAAGGGTCATAGCCACCCCGGGTGGAGCAAACCTGGGAGATTATGGCCACCTCCTCTCTCCTCCTCTCCTTTTGGGCTTGAAGCCGCTGCTGCCTTCAACCCAAGGCTCAGCGTGGCTTCCCTGGCTCCTGGAGTTGCTAGTGAGTACAAACTCTTGATCTTGCAGTTAATATGATGTTGTTGTTGTTATTGCTGAGTACCCTAGAGTCAGAAGTGACCCATAGCTGACCTTCCAGCAGATTTTCAGAGGCAGTTAATCACATGGGAGGAGAGTGCCCATCTTTCTCCCGTGAAACAACTGGTGGATTTGAACCTTGTGCCTTCAGGATTGCAGTGCAGTTTCTTACCACTAGGCTACCAGAACTCCCTCCAATGCAGTACAAAAACTCCTAAATTCTATGAGATACTCTATGTAATAGCCAGAAATTATCCATTAGACCATAAGTCATCTACAAAGAAATGTAATTAGTAGTGGCTTTAATAAGGATATTTCCCCCACCAGTTCTAAGAAGTCCAGAGTTAAAGTCTGAATGCATCAGGAGTTCCTCCATTTTCCTTCCCCACCATCCACAGGTTAGAGTATTTTCACAATGATTGCATTCTTAAGTTTGGTGAGACACTTCAAGGTAAAGTGTCTAAATTTCAGGCAGAATAAAGGTCAGGCACACAGAAAAGGGCAAAACCCTTTTCTCTCTGTGTATTTTATTTATTTGATGAAGGGACCTTTCCCAGAGACTCCCACTGGAACACAGAGCCCCTTCTGGGCTATAAGGATCCTGTGTTCTAATTTTCTATTTTGAGAAAGATTATAACAATGTAAGAATTGACATAGTAGCCACAACAATGGACTTAAACATATCAACAGTTATGAAGATGGCACAGGACCAGCAAGCACTTAGTTCTGTTACACACAAGGTCACAAGAAGAAGTCAACAAGCTTAACAGCAACTAACAATAAGAACAACAAAAACACGGGCCTATGTTCAAACATTTTAGTTGGCTGTAATTCTAACTAAAAAGTTTTTTATCTTTCTTCCACAAAAGACGGATTTCTTTACCAATGTCTATGAGTGGAACTACAATGAACACATAAGCTTGTTATTACAATCTTTAAAACTACTTTTGTCTAGTTTATCTATCTCCAGTTAGCCCTGGAAACCTCCGAAATTAACTATTGTATCTTTTTTCCACTCTTGACATATTTTACTATTTCCACTCTAGGAATCCTGGCAAAGTAGTAGAAAATTTGTCAAGTTGTAAACTGAAAGCTTGTTGTTGTTAGGTGCCATCAAGTAGAGTGTAACTCATAGTCACCTTACGAACAACAGATCTGAATCTTTTCCTATCTTGTTCCAATCTCACGATTTCTGACACACTTGAGCCCATTCCTGTAGTAATTGTGTCCATTAACCTAGTTGGCAGTCTTCATTTCTTTTACTATCCCTCCACCTTCCCAAGCAAGATGTCCCACTCCAAAGAATAGCCTCTCCTAGCAACCAGAAGAATGTCTATCTGTGTTTCATTGATTATGCAAAGGCATTTGACTGTGTGCATCATAACAAACTGTGGCTGACTCTGAGAAGAATGGGAATCCCAGCACATTTAATTGTGCTAATGTGAAACCTATACTTGGACCAAGAGGCAGTAGTCAAAACAGAGCAGGGTAACACTACATGGTTCAAAATTGGGAAGGGTGTACGCCAGGGATGCATCCTGTCTCCATACCTTTTCAACATGTATGCAGAGCAGATTATCCAAGAGGCTGGGCTCTATGAGGAGAAATGTGGTATCAGGATTGGTGAGAGATCTATTAACAATCTCCATTATGCAGATGACACAACCCTGCTTGCTGAAACTGAGGAGGACCTCATGCACTTGCTGCGAAGGGTCAAGGACTGCAGCTTTCAGTATGGGCTGAGGCTCAATGTCAAGAAGACAAAGGATGGATGACGAAGAGATTGAGATTGTTCACAGCTTCAGTTTGCCCGACTCCACAGTCAACACTCTTGGCACCAGCAGTCAGAAAATCAAAAAGCATACCGCGATGGGAAAGTCTGCTGTTAGGGACCTCTCTAAGGTACTCAGGAGCAACAGTGTCTCTCTGGAGACTAAGGTGCGCCTCATAGAGGCCTTGGTATTTGCAATCGCTTGTTATGCATCAGAGAGTTGGACAATGACTAGGGAGGACAGAAGGAGAGTGGATGCTTTTGAGCTGTGGTGCTGGAGAAGGGTACTGAATGTACCATGGACTGCCAGGAAGACAAACAGATTCATCTTGGAGAGGATTAAACCAAGCTGCTCCTTGGAGGCAAGGATTCTGGGGCTTCGTCTGACATACTTTGGACATGTTGCCAGGAGGGACGGGTCCTTGGAGAGGGACATCATGCTTGGGAGGGTGGAGGGACAGTGCAGGAGGGGAAGACCCTCTATGAGATGGACTGATTCGGTGACTGGTGTAATCGGGATGGGTGTGTCAGAGGCGGTGCGGTTGGCTCAGGACAGAGCAGGGTTTAGGGCTGTTGTGCATAGGGTCGCTATGAGTCGGAAACGACTCGACGGCACATAACAACAACAACAGCAACATACTCAAACTTTATGAAGCAAAGCTTTTTAATTTTTGCCAAGTGATTGAAAAGACCTGAATCAGATCCACCTTACTCCTCAGACTAACATCATTGGTCCTCAATAATATGGAGAAGTTCTTGACAAAAGACTTTGCTAGTATAAGACTTCTCATCTACTGATTGCTAGTAATCTAGTACTAATAGTATTGATTGTGGATTCAGGCAAAATAATAGATAGTCTAGAGCAGTTATGCATCTATTATCTTGGAACTACCAATTGTATTAACTCGGAATCTTCACAGGAGGAACTGGCAGTCACGTGCCCATAACTATTGAATTCAGTCCTTGAAAACATACACGGTTAGTGAGAATGTGGTCCACAGCTAATCAGAGCAGAAAACAAAGTTCATATTCAACATTCATGTGCATTGTTTTCGTAGTTTCATAATTGATTAATGTTCATTTTCATTTAATTTTTCTCTACGTTGATGTAGAGACTCTATGTACAACAGCTCTCAAGTTGACCCTGTCCTAAGCCAGTCTCACTGACTCCAACATATTTGTGTAAAATTTCAAGAATGATACTTTCAAACAAAACAAAGTGTCTTTTGCCCCATGTAGATAATTACTCTTTTTGAGATTCATAGAACTTGAGAGTCTTTCTTCCAGCCTTGCTGAAGGCCCAGCTTCTGCATTCATTTCATGAGTCTGCCTCTTTTATGATGACTCACGCTTGGATTACAGCTTCTTCTAGGACTGTAATTTATTCCTGCCTTCATAAAAAATCTTACCTTACCGAGTCTATGGCTCTTCCCACCTCTAGTCTCCTTTGCTCCTCTTTTTCTGAATATTTTCTACTCTGTACCTTTATTTTGAGCTCCTCATTTTTTCTGTTCCAATTTCTAGAATGTATGCCTTCACTTAACTTGCTTCTTTATTTGCTGTATTTTCATTCTGTTTTTTTACTTCACCTCATCTGGTTCTGAACAGATACCTTGATGCCAAACTCCTTCTTCTTGCATTTTATCTTATTTATAGCAGCAGGATTTTTATAGTCTGGACAGTGAACGTTACTAAATTATGCCTTTCTTCCTTTCTTACAGCATTATTTGTATCGACTTTAATTATTTTTTATTACCAAGTCCAGCTACGTAATCTATGAAACCCAGTGCAAAAAAAATAATAATAAAATGAAGATACTTGTTCAAAAATTACCAAGAATTATAATACTATAACTGCAAAATATTAAGCCAAGTGCAGGACACTTCTAGCATGGAGTCCCTTGTGACTCCAATGACCACGAAGTTGGTCATAGTTATACCCTATTCAAGTACTTTCCACAATGTATTTGCCTGCCACTGAAAACATTCTGTAGTTGATTTCTCTGACCATATCTGCCAAATATCCTCATATGTCCCTTCCATTTCAACACTTTGTAATATCACATTTTTCTTCATTCAACTCAGGTAAGTGTGGTTTAGGATATATTTAAAACTTGCAAGGACCAGTGGTATTTAGGAAGAAAGAACAGAAATTTAGGGGGGAGAGAGAGAGGGAGAGACAGAATGACAAATATAAACCTCTTCTAAGATCACTTGTGCTCTCAGAAAACATCTCATAAATAATGCACAGAGAGACCACCCATTGTGGAATAGGATATCAAAAACTGGGGTGTAGACACTAAAGATGTTGTCATGGTTTCAAGAACAGAGGTAGTGATATGAGTAGTCTGAGTAAATGGAAAAATAACCATACACTGAACATAAATTTTAAAGTTTGATACAAATTTTAAGGATTTTACAGAAAGAAAGCACAGATGTTCTTATATTCAAAATTGAGTTCAAATGTACATTAAGATCAAAGTTTATTAAGTTCAAATATTCATTAAGATACTTTCATTACTTCAAAAAATAAAATTATATTTTTATAAAATATCACATATCTTTCATCACACTGTTCTTATACATTTGCCATGTGTTCCACTGAATGATTCTACTTGTTTTCTCTTGACCAAGCCAGAGATTTCCTGCCTATAAACATTTGTCCAAGGCAGTCTCCCAACCTTCAACTACATCTCACTTCATCAATACATTTTAACCCATAATTTCAGGGATCCTTTCTGATTTCTCCTTCCTCTGAAGGCCCAATGCACTATCACTAGTGTTAGAAAGTGTATGTTATTACTGTCTTGAACGCATTTTTATCCTTAGGGGTAATAGCTTTTCTCTCCTGTTTTAAGTCTATGCTATATCTTTCCAACACACCAAGCACTATAATAGCATTCAATACATCCATTGATTGTTTAAGGAATTTTGAGCCTATTTTGATATAGCCTTCAGTCTCAGATACGTAAATGACTCTTTAAAAGTTTCTAAGAGGACATCTGCACTCTTTCTTCAATGTTATGCCAAAAGTTCTTGGAACAGCATAGGAAGAAATGGGGAGAGAAAAGCAGGAGAGGGAATTGGATATATTCCCTAGTCAACCCAAACCTGGAGATTCCCAGGACTCTTGATTTATTAGTAATGTCTCCCTCAGGTTTTAAACTTATGAATCTACCTGTCAACATAGAAAGAATGCTGTCCAAAGTAAAATGGACTGGCAATTCAATCGCATATAAATAAATTTATAGTTTCTGTTCTCATCCATTAGTGAGTATGACTAAAAGCAAACCACATGGTTTACTAAGATGAACTAAAAAACTTCAACATGGGAGAAAGGAAATTATGAAATTAATAAATCTTCATTGTCTTTTTTGTTTGACGTTTTTTGCTGGAGAATTGGGTGGTTTCTGAAATGTGCATTCAGCAACAATGAGGCTTTAATTAATTTCTATATCTCACTATGTGTTCATTACTATATGCATTAGAGATACAAAGTCTAACAGAATATGGTTTCTGATTCTGAGCACTGAAAAAGCCCATGTTTCCAAGAAGAGATGGATCTTCATCTCTGAAACATAAGAGGTAGGGAGGAAGAGGTTTGGCAAGAATAGAAGTAAATCATAAGATGATTAAGCAAAAAAATAAGAGAGCGAAGATCATAAAAAGACCCTCCCAGGTGTTGAGATCTGGCCTTCCTCCGCCCCAGGAGAAACTTCTGTTGGAAAACAAGTGACTTCAGAAGTCAAAAGCTTCTAGGTGGGAACCAGAGTGCAGAGCCAGGACATCTGTTGGGAGTGTCATCTGTTTGGACCAGAAGGATGCTAAATTTACCACCACTGGGGAATCCAGGTATTAGTAAACAGAACTTCCAAGGGAATTTTAGGAAACAATATGCTTAAATTCACTTTCTTACAGAATGAGCAACGAATGTTGTAACTCATGGAACTGTACAAGTAACTTGCTCTAACAGAGATCATCATGATAATACAAAAGAATTAAAAAGCATAGAAACTCACTGCTGTGGAGTAGATTTAACTCAGAGACCCTACAGTCTGCTCGAAGGTTTCCAAAGCTGAAATCTCTATGCATGCAGACTGCTGTCTGGCACAGCTGTTGAGTTTGACCTGCTAACCTTCTGTTAGCAGTAAAGTTACTAACTACTCTGTCACCAGGGTTCAAGCTTTTAATATGCAAGTCATTGGCTAGAAAATGCCACTGGAGGATTTATCATGCCTTAGTTGTTCTGTCTCTTTTCCTTCTTTAACTTACAATGTTGGTGGGTTGTTTGGTTTTTTCTAAAAAAAAAAGATTGAGCAAGGGAAGAGAGAGGGGAAGTCCACATAGAAATCAAAGGCAATGAATGACACTGTCCCAGAAAGGTTACTGGCAAAAGAACACATTCTCAAGAAATTGATTAATATTATATAATTATATATAATATATTAATATATAATTATATATTAATATTAATATTAACATTAATATCCCATTGGGGTATTATTGTGAATCATGTAATATGATATGTTTAGCACTTAAAAGTGTGGGTAGAGAGAAAGAATTAGAGGAAAGGATGAAATTCGCAGGGAAAGGTGCATATCCTTTGAAATCCCTGCTGGATTAGCATGCAGTGTAACAGGATTTAAGAGACGGCCTCAAGGAGATATTCAAGATATTCAAAAAAAGAGGTTACTTCAGCTGTGGAAACAAGTAACAGGTATCCTGAAAACAACATTATATTCAATATAATTGATTTCACATGCAAACAAAATTCTACTGAAGATTATCCAAAAATGACTGGAACAGCACATCAGCAGAGAACTGCCGGAAGTCCAGGCTGGGTTTAGAAGGGGTCATGGTACTAGG
>NW_006399944.1:914212-916785 GCF_000299155.1 Elephantulus edwardii | reverse complement strand
TGAGCCAATCTCACTGTCTCTGATACACCTAATCCTATTGCCCCAGTCACTGTGTGATTCCATCTGATCCAGAGTCTTCCTCTACTGTGTGCTTTCTCCACCTTTCTAAGCATGATGTCCTTCTCCAAGGATTGGTCTCCCTGGCAACGCTCAAAGTATGTGATACAGAGCTTCAAAATCCTCCAGAGAGCAACTTGTTTTCACCCTCTCTAGGACAGAACTTATTGTTTTCATGGCAATCCATGGTATGTTCAACACTCTTCTTCAGCACCACAATTCAAAGACGTAAATTATTCTTCTGCCATGCTTATTCATTGTCCTGTTCTCTGCTACATAGCAAGTCATTGAAAAGATCATCTCTAGACTGACGTCTTCGCACTTCAGCACTCTGGAGAGGTCCCTGACAGCAAACTTTCCTAATTCAATTCATCCTTTGACAGCAGAAAAATATCATTGATTTCCCATGCAAGCAAGATTCTACTGAAGATTATCCAAAACGACTGAACAACACATCAGCAGAGAACTGCCGGAAGTCCAGGCTGGGTTTAGAAGGGGTCATGGTACTAGGGATATTGTAGCTGATGTTAGATGGATCTTAGCTGAAATCAGGGAGTACCAGAAGACTGTCTATCTGTGTGTCATTGATTATGCAAAGGCGTTTGGCTGTGTGGATCATAACAAACTGTGGCTGACTCTGAGAAGAATGGGAATCCCAGAACACTTGATAGTGCTAATGCAGAACCTATACTTGGATCAAGAGGCAGTCTTCAGAACAAAGCAGGAAACACTGTATGGTTCAAAATTGGGAAAGGTATACTCCAGGGATGTGCCCTATCTCCACACCTTTTCAACCTGTATGCAGAACAGATTATCTGACATGCTGGACTCTATGAGGAGAAGTGTTACGTCAGGATTGGTGGAAGACCTATCAACACTCAGCGTTATGCAGATGACACAACCCTGCTTGCTGAAACTGAGGAGGACCTGAAGAACTTGCTGCAGAGGGTCAAGGACTGCAGCCTTCAGTGTGGATTGAAGCTCAAAGTCAAGAAGACAAAGATTCTCACCACTGGACCAACTGGCAGCATCAGGATGGATGATGAAGAGATTGAGATTGTTAACAACTTTAGTCGGCTTGGCTCCATGGTCAACACTCTTGGCACCAGTAGCCAGGAAATCAAAAAACATAGTACGATGGGAAAGTCTGCTGTTAAAGACCTCTCCAATGTACTGAAGGGCAATGGTGTCTCTTTGGATACTAAGGCACATCTGATGCAGGCTATGGTCTTTGCAATCACTTGTTATGCATCAGAGTTGGATAATGACTAGGAAGAATAGAAGGAGAATTGATGCCTTTGAGCTTTGGCGCTGGAAAACAGTATTATTTATACCATGGATTGCCAAGAAAACAAACAGATTAATCCTGGAGAGGGTTAAATGGCCTGCTCCTTGGAGGCAAGTATTCTGGGGCTTCGTCTGACATACTTTGGACATGTTGTAAGGAGGGACATGTCTTTGAAGAGAGACATCATGCTTAGGAGGGTAGAGGGCAGGCACAAGAGGGGAAGACTCTCTATAAGATGGATTGATTTAGTGACTGGGTTAATTGGGATAGGTGTGTCAGAGGCAGTGTGATTGGCACAGGATAAAGCAGGGTTTAGGACTGTTGTACATACGGTCGCTATGAGTCGCAAGCGATTTGACTGCACATAACAACAACACCTCTTATTCTGGACTGTTATCATATGTATAATGCCTAATCTTATTTTTAAACAGTTCCTTCCTTCATCTGTTCCAATCCTATTCTTTTCCTAAGCCTCCCATGTCAGACCTGCTTTATAATAGTGGTAGTATGTAATATTTGTCTTTTTGTGACTGAGATATTTCATGGTGAGAGTAATATTAGCATAGCTTTTTAATATATATGCAGAACAGGTAATTTTGGAGTCCAGTGTTTCTGAGGAGGAATGTGACATCAGGATTGGAGGAAGACTCATCACAATCTATGTTATGCAGATATCACAACCTCGGACACTCAAATTGAGGAGGACCTGAAGCACTTGTTGTAGAAGGTCAAGAACTGTAGTCTTCAGTATGTATTGAAGTTCAACATCAAGAAGACAAATATTCTCACCACTGAACCAATTAGTAGCACCATGATATGGTGCAGAGATTAAGGTTGTTAGCAGTTTTCAGCTTTCAAAGTTCAAAGTCTCTTGGCACCAATAGTCAGGAAAACAAAAGCTAAATTTCAGTAGGGAAATCTGCTTCCAGGGACCTCTCTAAAGTGTTACAGAACAATGATATCTGTCTAGAGACTAAGGTACACATGATTCGGGGCATGATCTTCTCAATTACTTGCTATATTTTGGAAAGCTGGACAATGACTAAGAATGACAGAAGAATTGATGTCTTTGAATTGTGGTTCTGGAGAAGAGTGCTGAACATACCATGGACTACCAGGAAAACATTCAGATATGTCGTGGAGAGGGTAAAACCAAGCTGCTCCTTGGAAACAAGGATTTTTTTAATTAAATTTTTTTTATTTTTTATTTTTTTTTCTATATTTTATT
>NW_006399944.1:909810-911458 GCF_000299155.1 Elephantulus edwardii | reverse complement strand
CAGACCCAACTAAAATAAAAAAGCTAACATTAGAATACTATGAAAAACTATACTCAAACAAATATGAAAATCTAGAGGAAATGGACAAATACTTTTTATTAAATTTTATTCGTTTTAATGAACATTTACAGATATTTTTGGTTTTCATTCATTCTTTATTGCACTGTTTTCTCCACCCTCACCCCCAGTTCGTTCTTCTTCCCTCCCCCAATGTCTGTTTTAATTGTCCAATTGCCACAGTGCTTGTCAAAGCCAGTTCTTATTAATCTTCTTTGTCAGTGTGTCCCTTGTCGTTCCCTATCACTCCTCCCTAAGAGAGACTTCACCCTGAGAGACAAGGATTTTGAAGCTCCATCTTATATACTTTGGACACATGGTCAGGAGGAACCAGTCTTTGGAGACAGACACCATACTTAGAAAGGGTGAATGAACAGTGCACGAGAAGTAGACCCTGGATGAGATGGATTACCACAGTAACTACGGTAATGGGTGTAAGTGTACTGGAGACAGTGAGACTGGCTCAGGATAGGTCACTGTTCAGAGCATTGTACATAGGATCGCTATGAGTCACATGTGACTTGATGACACAGAGCAACAATAATATAATCTTTCTACTCTGAGTACCAACATGTTTTTACTTAAAGGATGTAGTAGACCTCTATGGTTGGAGACTCACAGATGTTGCTTAAGTTACACAAAATAAACTAAATTTAAACTTATCGCTATAGAGTGAGAACTAACTTACAGATGAATGTTTATTGAGTTACTAAGGCTGTAAATCTCATGGGAAGAGATTGTATATCTTTCTTTCTTGTGAGTGACAAGATAATATTCATACACATATAAGGAAGGCCTGTCAATACCACTATCATTCAAATTTATGAACCAACAATCAAAGCCAAAGAAGAGGAAATAGATTTCTACCAACTTTTGTAGTCAGAAATTGATCAAATATGCAACTTAGATTCATTATTAATAAGGGTGACTGGAATGAAAAGTTGGGAACCAGGAAGAAGGATCAGTAGTTAAATAAAGCATGGACTTGGTGACAGAAATGAGACTGGTGATAGGATGATAAAATTCTGCACAATGAATGATTTATTAATTGTAAATCCACTTATAAGAAACATAAATGCAAGCTATACAAATGTATTTAACTGATGGTATGCACAGGAATCAGATCAGTTACATCTGTGGAAGGAATTGTTTGAAAAGTTCAATATCAGCAGTGAAAACTAGGCCAGGTATTGATTGCACAACAGATGATCAACTATTCATGTATGCATGTTGAAATTAAAGCTAAAGAATCAAATCCACAACAATCAAAATTTCATCTTGAGTCGATTGCCCATGAATTTAAAAACCAACTCAGGAACAGTTTTGAGGGCCTGAATGCAATGAGCAAAGATCAGATGAGATATGTGAAGATATAGAGAATATGATCCTCAGCTGCATGTCAGGAAGTAGTGCTGAATGGCAGGAAGCAGAAAGTGGTGCTACGCTATAGGAAGTCGTGCAGCACCCACAGTACTTTTGTGGTGGTGGTGGTGGTGGGGAACTGCTGTTTAACTTGACCACGCAGGATCCCTTAAGTTCAAACAACAGCGAGGACCTTGACACCTTGAGGGAAGCAAGAAGCCACTTTAAG
>NW_006399944.1:893026-909710 GCF_000299155.1 Elephantulus edwardii | reverse complement strand
GATTTCCATTCATTCATTGTTGCACTTTTCTCCCCTCCCAACCCTCCCCCTAGTACACTACCTTCTTGGAAAATAAAAGAAAAATTGTTTCATTGTTTTACAAACCCTCCCCCAGGTCCACTCCACCATGTAGCCTTCACTCTAGACTCCTGTCATGACAAGAATACCTAACCACATATCCCTTTTAAACAGTTGTCTCCCTCATCTGTTTTAATGTACTATACATTATTGAACCCATCTTTCTTAGTCTGTCCCCAACCCCAAAATCAGTCTTGTTTTACAACAGTGGCACCGTGCAGTATTTGTCCTTTTGTGAGTGAGATATTTCATTCAGTATAATGTCCTCCAAGATCACCCATTTTGAATAATATTGCATGAGTTCCTTGTTTTTCAATGCAACGTAATATACCATTGCTTGAATATACCACAGCTTCTCTATCCATTCGTTTGTTTATGGGCACTTAGGTTGTTTCCAACTCCTTGCTATTGTGAACAAAGCCACAATAAACATGGCTTCTTTGTCATTCCAGTACTTTGGGGGGAAAACTGCTGTCAGGCCCGAGGACTTACAAGACTCAGACCAAGAAGGGAGCACAAATATATAAGTGCTTCACAAAATATTGCTGTACCCTGGGTAATTTTATAGTTACAATAGTCTAATATTGACTAAGAAAAGAGTTTAATAATGTCATGAAAGCAAAAATTCACATCAGCCATCATGAAAAAAAATAAATAACCCTTCTCCTAAAAATAAGACCCAATGAATACCCTGGATAGAGAGAACCAGAAGAAAGATGTTGATGTAGAGTTATTTAATCAGCTACAGAAAAGAATACAAATGTAGAAAGAAAAATGAACGTCAATAGGAGAGCAAATACCTCAGAGACTGCAGTACAGAAGAAATATATGGATGAAAAGAAAAGTGAACAGATATGGATGAAAATTAAAAAGACGGAAGAAAAATTAATAGAATAGACAAATCGGTATAGGACATTTAAAAAATCATCACAAGACAGAGACAGTTCAGTAAATATAGTACTGAAAATGACAGAAAAACATGAATATACAATCCAGAGTATTAAGACTGAATTGGCAGACATGTCCAACATGCTGGAAGGACAAAAAAGTATAACTGAAGAGATGAAACCGAAGGTCAGTGAGCTGAAGACAAGAGCCTCACTGTAAACATACCAGAAGAAAAATCAAACATGAGATGTAAAAAAAAAATTAAGAAAACATTAAAATTATGTGGTATGACATCAAATGGAATGACATATGTACAATTGAAATTGCAGAACAGGGGAGTGACAGGAAAATCACTGAGAAGATTGTGGAAGAAATACTAGAAGAAAACGTCCCAGTTATTTTGAAGAATGGGGAAATCCACATTCAAAACACACAGAGAACACCAACTAGACTAGACCCAAAAAGAAAAACATCAAGACATATCATAGTCAAATTCACCATATTAAAAGATAAGGATAAAATACTAACAGCAACATGAGAAAAACAAAGAGTTACCTACGAAGGGGAAAAAATTAGATTTAAATTCTGATTTCTCAGCAGAAACCATGAGAGCTAGAAGGCAATGGGATGCCATATACAGAAAGTTGAAAGAAAAGAATTGCCAGACAAAGATCCTATATCCAGCAAAGCTCTCTATCAAATATGAAGGGGAAATTAGATCCTTTGCAGAAAAGAAGGACCTCAAAGAATTTGGAAAATATGACCAAAATTACAAGAAATTTTAAGTGAAGTCCTACACAAAGACATACCAAATGAAAGTGCATGACCCATAATAACCAGAAACAACAGAAAAGGAAACACTGCAAATGGCAAAAATAAATCCTGGCCTGACAGTATTCACACTTGATGTGAATGGACTAAACTTACAAATTACGAGAAAAAGAGTAGCAGAATAGATTAGAAAAAAAAAAAAAGCAAACAACCCATTAATATGTTGCCTACAAGACATATGGAACGGACAGACTTATAATCAAAGGCTGGCAAAGCAAAATATACCAACCAAATGGCAACCTTCAAAAAGCAGGAGTGGCAATACTAATTTCTGATAAAATAGATTTCAGAATAAAAACCACCACCAAAGATAAGAATGATTAAAGACATAATAGATCAAGAAGACGTAAACCTGGTCAACATTTATGCACCAAATGATATACCTGCAAAATACATAAAACAAAGGTTAGCCAAATTGAAGAGAGAAATAGAGCCACAATAGTTGCAGAAGAGTTCAACACACCACTGTGATCAAAGGATAGATCAATGCAAAAGAAACTCAGCAAAGATGCAGAAGATCAACACTATACAATCAGCAAGCTGACCTTGGGAATATACAGGGTACTAATATCCAATTAAAACTCAATTCACTTTCTTCTCAAGTGCACATGGTACATTCTCCAGAACTGATAATATATTAGGACACAAAGCAAGCCTCAACAAATTAAAACCATTCAAATAATACAAAGTATTTTCTCAGATCACACAGAAATTAACCACAGGAGAGTAAAGCTTACAAAACCACCCATGTGGAAACTAAATAACTCTCTGTTAGAACATGATTTGGTTATAAAACAAATAAAGAATGAAATAAAAAAGTTCCTTGAAACTAATGATAATAAAAATTTAACTTAACAAAACCTCAGGGACACAGCTAAGACAGTCTTCAGGGAGTAGTTCATAGCAATAGGCACACATATAAAGGAGAAAAAAAGAAGAATCAGTGATCTAACTCAACACTTTCAGCAAATAGGAAAAAAAATCAACAATCTCATTCTACAATCTCTTGAAGGAATGAAATTATAGGGACAAGAGCTGAAATCAATGAGATAGAAAACAGAAAACCAGTTAAAACCTTCAATATTACCAGGAGCTGGCTTTTCGAAAGGGTCAATAAAATTGGCAAACCATTGGCAAATTTAACAAAAGAAAAAAAGACAAGACACAGATAACACAATTAAGAAATGAAAGGGATGACATCACAATATGGGACAATTAAAACAGACTTTCAAGGGGGAAAAAAAGAGGAATGAACTGGGGGGGGGTCGGGGTAGAGAAAATATTGCAACAATGAATGAATGGAAATCCAAAATCTTTGTAAATGTTCATTAAAATTAATAACATTTAATAAAAAAGAAAAAAAAAGAAAAGCTAGACTCTGATAAAATTGAAAACCTAGAGGAAATAGATTAATTCCTTGGGATGAGTTACCTATCCAGATAGACAAGGACAGACATAGAACACTTAAACAGACCCATCACAAAAGAAGAAATTGAAAAGTTCATAAAAAGAGTTCCCCATTAAAAAAGTCCTGGACCTGATGGCTTCACAGCTGAATGCTACCAAACATTCAGAGAGGATTTAGCACCAATTGCACTTAAGTTATTTAAAAATTTGAAAAAGAAGGAACACTTTCAGAGTCATTATTTGAAGCAACAATAACCCTAATAACAAAATCAGGCAAAGTTATTGCCAAGGAATAAAACTACAGACCAATATCTTTCATGAATATAGATGCAAAAATCCTTAACAAAATCAAATACAACAAACAATGTTGTTCACAATATTAACAAAGTAAATAACAAGAATTGTATTATCTCAGCAACTGATGCAGAAAAGGCGTTTGAAAAAATCCAATATCTAATAAAGACACTCAGTAAAATTGGAATAAAATGAAATTCCATCAACATAATGAAAAAAGTATATATGCAAAATCAAGAGCCAACACCATTCTTAATGGAGAAAGACTGAAAGCATTTTCCTTGTCACCACTTCTATTTAATATTATATTGGAAGTGCTTGCTAGGGCAATATGACAAGAGAAGGAAATAAATGAAATCCAGATCAGCAGAAAGATGGTTAAACTGTTGCTATATGCAGATGATATGATGGTGTATATAAAACACCTCAAAAACTCAACAACAACAACAACAAAAAACCTGTTATATTTAGTAGGCCAAGTTAGTAATGCAGCAGGATATAAGATCAATATCCCAAAATCAGCAGTATTCCTCTACAGTAACAAAGAAAACTCAGAAAAGGAAATCAAGAAAGCAATAGCATTTACAATAGTAAGCCACAAATTGATATACTTGGGAATGAACCTGACTAGAGAAACAAGAGTTATACAAAGAAAACTACACAGCGTTTCTGCAAGACACAATAAAAGACCTAAAGATATGGAAAAACGTGCCCTGTTCATGGATATAAGACTCAATATAGTGAAAATGACAATCTTACCAAAAGCAATCAACATGTTCAATGAAATCTCAATCCAGATACCAAATTCTTTTTTCAAGGAGTTTGAAAGGGAAATTAACAACTTTATTTGGAGAAACGAGAAACCTCAAAAAAGCAAAACATTTCTGAGAAACAAAAATGAAGTGGGAAGCATAGCCCTCGCTGGCATAAAAAACCTATTTACACAGCAGTAGTAACAAAAAGAGCATGGTACTGGTACAATGACAGGCACCTAAAACAATGGAACAGACTTGAGAATCCAGAAATAGACCCAGCTACATATGATCCGTCAACTGATATTCGACAAGGAAAACAAAGCTATCAAATGGGGAAATGCCAGCCTCTTCAACAAATCGTACTGGCAAAACTGGACTGCCACCTACAGAAAGATGAAACAGGATCCACATCTCACACCATACACAAAAATCAATTCAAGGTGCATCAGAGACCTAGGACAAAAGCCCAAACTCATAAAGTTCATAACAGACAAACTGGGAACAAGCTTAGACGTGCCAGTCCAAAGTATAAAGAGACTGCCAAATACATCCAGAAATGCACTATCTGAAGAGGATCAAATTGATGAATGGGACCTTCTAAAGAGTAAAAATCTGTGTGCATTAAACATTTTTTCCAATAGTGTAAAGGAAACCCACCAACTGGGAACAAACATCTGGTAATATAATCTAAGTCTCATAATGAAAGTTTACAGAATACTCCTGAACTTTCAGAAGAATAAGACCGATAACATAATTACAAAATGGGAAAAAGACATGGAAATAATTTTCAGAGGAAGATACTTAAATGGCAAACAGACACATGAAGAAATGTTTAAAAGCACTGGCAATAAGAGAGATGCAAGTCAAAATCACAATGAGGTACCATCTCACTGCATTAGCAGTGACAAAGTTTAACAGAACAACAATTAATAAATGTTAGAGAGAATATGGCGAGACAGAAACTAGTATACATTGTTGGAGAGATTGTAAAATGATACAACCATTCTGTAAGGCAATTTGGTGCTTCCTCAAAATGTTGAATACAGAAATTACATATGATCAAGCTATTCTACTGCTTGGGACATACCTTGAGAAAATGAGAGGGGAGACAGAAATGGAGATCTATACACCAATGTTCATAGCAGCATTATGCACCATGGCAAGATCGCAGAAGTAGCCAAATGTCCAACAACAAACTAATAGATTAAGAAATTATGGTACATACACCTAATGGAATACTATGCAGCACACAGGAGCAATGATTTTGTAAATTATTACCTAACTTGGAAGAGACTGGATAGCAGTCTGCTGACTGAATTAACTCAGCCCCACAAGGACATATATTATTGTATAAAACCTTTATTGTAGAATAAGTATAAGGATACAAGGGGTATGGGATGGGTGGAAGCAGAGGAATAAGGATTTGCAGGGGGAGGAGGATTAATCATGGAGTTGTACAATTTGATAGATGAGGGCAGAGGGAAATTGGAAGAATCTGTTCTCTAAATCAATGTATTCAAATTTTGTAAATAAACTAGTATTGAAAAAGAAAATATGATCTGCAAATAATGCAAAAGATCATTACAAGACAGAGGAAGAAGAAAAGATAAAGATGAATGTCAGAAGAGACTTTGAATATTACACTAGAATGCTGAGAAGCCAAAGGAAAGGGAAGAAATTAAGATGTTAAGGAGCTGAAGAGAAGATTTTAAAGGGCAGCTTGAGAAGACAAAACAAAGTATTATAATGAAATGTGCAAAGTGCTGGAATCAGAAGAGCCAAATTCAGCCAGCATTTCTTAAGCTGATGGAACTAAAGAACAAATCTCTTAAGATGCAATACTTAAGGATGCTATGGGCAGAATACAGAATGATCCGGGAAGCATTTAAAAAAGAAAATGAAAGTAATATAAGGTGTCACTGTACCAAAAGGAATTGACTGACACAGAAGAATTTCATGAGGCAATGGTGATGAAAGAAAGAAAGTCCAGGCTGCTTTAAAGGACTTGGGGGGAAAAAAATAAGGCCACAGGAATTGATGGAATACCAGTTGACATATTTCAATAAACAGATGGTGCCTGGGACATGCTCACTAGGTAGGTTGGGCCAAGAAATCTGGAAGATGACTACCTGGCCAACTGACTACAAGAGATCCATAATTATTACCATTCCAGAAAAAGGTGACCAGGAAGATTGTGGAAATTATCAAATAACATTACTAACATAACATGCAAAAAAAATCCTACTGATGATGATTATCCAAAAGCAACTGGCACTGATAGAGAACTTAGGGAATACAAGCGGAGTTTAGAAGAGATCGTGGCACTAGATACTTTATCGCCAATGTCAGATGGACCTTGGCAATAATACCAAAGGAATGTCTATCTGTGTTCCATTGAGTATGCAAAGACATTTGACTATGTGGATCACAATGAATTGTGGCCAACTTTGAGGAAAATGAGAATTCCAGAACACTTGGTTGTGCTCTTGTGAAACCTATGCTCAGATCATGAAGCAGTAATCAGAAAAGAGCAAGGAAATACTGCCTTGGTCAAAATCTGGTAAGTAGTATGTCAGTGATACATCCTTTCTCCATATCTTTTCAATCTATGTGTAGAACAGATCATTCTGACCATACTGGTCTTTATGAGGAGGAGTGTGGCATCAGCATTGGAGGAAGACTCATTAACAACCTGTTTATGCCAATGACACAACCTTGCTAACTGAATTTGAGGACGATCTGAAGTGCTTGTTGCAGGAGGTCAAAGAATGTAGTCTTCAATATGGATTGAAGCTCAACATTAAGAAGACAAAGATTCTCACTACTTTGCTAAGTGGCAGCATTAGGGTGGATGGAGAAGGGATTGGCATCATTAACAATTACAGCTTACTCAGCTCCACAATCAACACTGTTGGCATCAGCAGTCAGGAAAGCAAAAGACACATTGCAATGGGAAAAATCAGCTTTCAGGGACCTTTCCAGAGTACTGAGATGCAACAACATCAATCTAGAGACTAAGGTGCACTTGATCCATGCCATGGTCTTTGTAATTACTTGCTATGTGTTAGAGAGCTGGACAATGACTAAGGACGACAGAAGAAAATCAATGCCTTTGACTTGTGGTACTGAAGAAAAGTCATGAATGTACCATGGACTGCAAAGAAAACAAATAGGTCTGTCTCAGGAAGAGTAAAACATCTCCAACAGCAAGTAAATTATTTATATAAATATATAAATAACATAATTATATATAACGTAAATATAAATATAAATTAACAATTTAAGTACATATGAAATAAATTTATATATATGGGTGTATATATATATGTACACACACACACACACATATATGTATTTGTTGTTGTTTACTGTAGAGTCACTTCTCTTTAGAAGCAAAGATTTTTTGAAGCTCGGTCTTACATACTTTGGGCAAGTGGTCAGGAGAGACCAGTCCCTGGGGAAGGACATCAAGCTCAGGAAGGGTGGAGGGACAGCGCAGGAGAGCAAGACCCTGGATTGCCACAGTAATGGAGATAGGTGTGTTGGAGTCAGTGAGACTGGGTCAGGACATGGCAGGCTTCAGAGCTGTTGTACATTAGGTCACTATGAGTCACAGGTAACCCTAGGGTACATAACAACAACAATTTCCCCAATAAAGTTTTAGAACCTCAGAAACCCAATGGGAGATTGCCATGAGTCAAAATTGATATAATAGCAGTGGATTTATCTATCTATCTATCTATCTATCTATCTATCTATCTATCTATCTATCTATCTATCTATCTATCTATCTATCTATCTATCATGTTGTTTATCATAGAGTTGGAACCAATCCATAGCTGACCTTCTGGCAGGTTTTCAGAGGCAGTTAGTAGCACAGGAGGAGACTGCCCATCTTTCTCCCACAGAGCAGTTGGTGGCCAAGAACTGCAGGCATTTGGGATTGCATCGCAGTCTCTTGCCACTAAGCCACCAATTCCCTTAATACATATGTTGTCGTGTGACATCGAGTCAGAACTGACCCATAGCTGGCACTCAGGTGGGTTTTCAGAAGCAGTAAATCACACAGGAGGAGATTGCTCAACCTTCTGCGAAGTAGCTGGTTGCCTCGAACCACATGCTTTAAAGAGTGCAGCATAGCTTCTGGACACTAGGCCACTAGAGTTCCCTAATATATACATTATATATACATACGCAAAGTATTTATTTACATACTAAATAGGTGAGAGACATTATTTCCTTTTGGTTTCCTTTGGTTTTAAAATTTTCTACAATAAATATGTATGAGCATTCTTATTTTGCATTATTTGCTACAATTAGGATTTGCCTTGAAAATTGAGAATGATAGTTTCTAAGCCATATTTTCCCTGCAAAAGTCTAATAACAAAAGTATATTTTTTTTACTCTATTGTGAAATTTCTAATTCACGTCAAGTTACAGAAGCGGGGGGGGGAAAGAAGGAAAAAGCCAAGTTCCTTTTGGTCTCATCAACAAATTGAGCAGGTTAAAGGTTCAAATGAATTATTTTCTTTGGAAAAAATTGGCTTTCTGAGCAGGTAGATCAATTCACAGTTTTAATTTCTGCTTTACCACTTTTCACTAGCTGTATAAAGGAATCATTTTAAGGAAAAGCCTTTGAGAGATTCTCCAAGTACAGATATTTGGATAGTCATACCCTTTTCTCACTCAGCACAGCCTCATATGAAGTGTTAGATGCCTAATAGCCTTGAAATGTGTTCTTCTCCCTGTGCCCCAGGGCTGACTAGTAACTGATGACCTGATTATTACAAAAAAACAACTATTTTCCATGCGTAGAGAAAAACTAAGGACCCATTACAAGCTGGAGGAAGTAAAAAATTACCTTAAAATGATGCTGACTTAGCCTGAAGAGACTTCTGGAATTGGAATTATTTATATTTCAACAATAGAAACAATTGTATAACTGTTTCACTGTTTTCCCTTCCATTTTTGAAGAGAAAATTCTGAGCTCTGACCCCACACAGAGAACTTGACATTTTTGTCCCTACCATATGATTTATTTTTGTAAAATCAAGATTGTTTACTTTATTAACAGATCAGAAAGGCCTATTTTGTCTTAAATGTTTCCAGTATGTGATTCTTTTGGAGGATCCCACTGCAGTAATATAAACTTGTACATATGTTCACACACAATTATAAGCTTAGGAAAGATCATAATTCCATGACTTCATCACAGCGGCTTTCAGGCCTGGAATTGTAATTAAAGCTGTGTTCCCTATACTTCATAAACCTTTATATGAAATAATAAACCTTTTTTATATTATTTTGGAAACATAACTTAAATGAGTCAATATATCAAAATCTAAGTGATGAAATTGTATTTACAACTAAGAGGGTTTTTTTCCAGTCATTTATGACAATTCCTTTCTTTAATTTAAAAACTCACCGCTATTCAGTTGTTGTGGACTGCTGGTTACCCTCTGTCAGGTTTCAAAGGCTGTAAACCATGTAGCAAAGAGACTGCCCATCCTTCTCCCGTGGAACCATTAGAAAGTTCCAAACAACCTGAAACTGCAAGACTTTGGGTCAGCATTTATGTCATCAGAATTCCCTCTTGTTTAATCCAGCACCTCCAAATAAAATGTTTACAAATGTCGAGGTAAAAACAATGTTGTACAGGCAACTGCTATGATTGTATTTCTGCAAAAAGTCAGAAAGGTGCATTTTACAGTAAATAGGAATGTATGTAAAAACCTCAAACTGCTTAATTGTTGACAACTTGTTTCCCATAAGAAACATTTCTGATGACTTAATGAATTCTCTGTATGTGAACGTGGGCATGTGTATGCGCATATACACGTGAGCGTACAATTTTTTTCTAATTTTGTGTAGTGCTTCATATTATTGAAAACATTAAGAAGCAATTTTGTGGAAGCACCTGAAGACAAACCAAACCTGTTTCTACATACCAGCCTTCCGCCTATGCTTAATGAAATAAGACAATTAGTAAATCACGACTATACTATAGCTAATCTAGTAAGTTATCATTTCAAATGACAATGTTTAACACTTTTAAAAAGAAAGTAGAAGGGATTCTGGTGCCACTTTATTAAAAATAGTCTTTAAAATGTGTATCATCTGTTACTACTTTTCAAATGTATTTAACGAGAAACTTTTGTCATTTTTCTAGCGACTTTGTTATTTGGTTTTCTGTAGGACTATGTTCTTGGGAATATGCTTGAATAATGTCAACATTATGACAAAATTTACAGGCAACTATATACTATAGAAAGGAGTTCTCATGTTATGGTGGTTAAATTCTTTGCTGCTAACCAAAAGTAGGGCTGAATGAACCCACCAGTCCACTAGCACTTCCATGGGAGAAAGATGTGACAGGTGACTATGGAATAAATACCTGGTCCATGCTTTGTCCAGCCTCTGCTGAGTTGCTCATATTTTGGTAAACCTGAGTATTGATATCCTTCCTTGAAAAATCCCATGGAAATCCTATGGGATACCTACTCTGTACTCTGATGATGTTATATGTTAGCAATGAATGGTATTGGCTCTGTAGCAATAAGGTCTTTGAGTGTGTTTGGTTCGTGGCCTAGTGGTGAGGAGCTGTGATGAGATTCCAAAGGCACATGATTCAAATCCATCAGCTGCTCCACAGGACAAAGATGAGAAATCTCCTCCCATGCAGTTTACCACTTCTGAAAACCCGCTGGAGAGACAGGTCAATTCTGACTCAATGGTACCCAACAACAACATCGTCAGGGCACAATGGTGGTTTCAGTCATAAAGTTCTCATCTTCCATGTGGGAGATTAAAATTCCATGTGCCTCACATACAGTGAAAATTCGTCTGTCAGGGGTGGATACTGAATAGGTTTTAGCAGAATTTCCAGGCTAAGATGAACTAGGAATAAAGACTGGGTGACATAAAAATCAGACAACGGCAATCTTTTGGGTCATAATAGTCTGATCTGCCATTCGTTAGTTATGAAATGAACAAGGCAACATGTCAATCATTATGTATGGAGTCACTATGAAGTCAGGGCCAGCAAACATGACAACAGCTTACAGAAACAAACACTATAGCCACCTAAAATTACATTCATTTATTTAAAACTTTAGCCTATGTGTCTATATTTTATTTTTTTAAAGCCTGACAAGCCACTGACGGGATGCTATCTGACATAAGCCTTGTCTTTAAGGAGTTTGCTGTGCAGCTGTCATTTTCGGTCTAAAATCTAAATTTCTATCTTCATATCCAAAGGGGCATAAACTAGTAAAATCCATTTGCCCAACCATCATTACCTATTTTATTCAATTAAAATCTTGTCATATTCTCTTTCTATAATTATTTTTGCACACAAGCAATATTGAACACACTGGCAGAAATAAAGGGTTTTTTATGCCAGAATTCTTCAAGCATGCTGTGTGTCAGTTTTTGACACTCCGAGCATTTAAACTGTATCTCTAAAAGGATTAAACTGGAAATATTTAGCTATAGAGATACCTGGATACATAATTAATCCCTGTACTTTATAGAAAGTCAGTGTAATTTCTAAAGATGCACAATTTTAATGATTGTCCTCTTCAGGTATTATGCACATTTCTATAGAGTGCTGAAAGAAAACGGATGTGTTTTTTTTCATCCTTTATGATCTAACTAAATGTAAGTCATCACTGCTCCAAAAAAATAGAGCTCTGGTGGCTTAATAGTAAGGGGCTGCACTTCCAACTCAAAGGCCTGCAATTCAAATATACTAGATTCTTTTGGGGATAAAGATGGGCAATCCACTGCCATGAGATTTGCAGCCTCTGAGAACCCACTGAAGGATCAGCTATGAGTGGATTTGGACTTGACAGCATGTAACAAATCTTCAAATAGGAAAGAATCCAAGAACAAACAAGAAAAAAAATTCAGATTTTTAAGTTCAAAACCTATGTCAAGTTCTGTGACAGAAATATCTGAAAGAAAATATTATCACAAACACAAGATTTATCATATTTTGCCCCACCTCACCATCCCAAAATGAATTGAAGATTCTTATAGCCTAAGGAGTTGGGAATCTGGTGACCTAATGGTGATAGAATCACCCTGTTGTTGTTGTTGTTATGTGCCGTCGAGTCGCCTGTATGAATTCTAAATCAGCACCTCTGACAATTTGATTCTACCAGAGGCTCTGAAGGAGAAAAGTGGGCAATCTCCTCCCTCTCAACGTATGGCCTCTGAAAACTCAGTGGCGGGTCAGCTGTGAATTGGCTTCAACTTGATGGCATTAAGCACATTAAGAACCTAAATACATGTTTAAAGTACTGTCAAAAGAGATATTTGTTCTCCTTGTTATTATGTGTTATAAATTATGATACATAGTAATCCTATAGAACTTTGGAAAATTTGCCCTTATCCTGCATCATCCTCACTATTTTCAATATCCTCCAGATAGTGATTAAAGTCACTGCCTCAATCCATCTTGTTGAAGGTCTTCCATTTTTTATAACCTTCTTTCTTTCCCAAGATAATGTCTTTTTGCAAAGACTGACCTTTTTTGTCATATGCCCAAAGTATGTGAGACAAAGTTACAGCATCCTTGGCTCTAAGGAACACTTTGGTTTCACGTTCTCCAGTACAGACTTGTTTCGTTTTTGAAAGGCCATGGAATATTCAATACCTTTCTTCGATACCAGAATTCAAAGACATAAATTCTTCTGTTATCCTTATTCACTATACAACTTTTAGATGCATAGGAATCATGCTTGGAAATGTGGAGAATTGGCAAAAGAGAGAAAGACCCTCAATAAGATGGGCTGACGAAATGATTGCAACAATGAAATTAATCACACCAGAGATTATGAGTTTGGCACAGGATAGGGCAAGGGTTCACTCCATTGTTCATAGGGACTCCATAAGTCAGAGTTGATTCCACCTACCTACAAACATAGAGCCTGCAATATGGAGGGAATGTCTGAGCTTCTTTTGTCTCAGTTCTAAATCTAGTGATGGAAAAATTCTTGGAGTTCCAGAGTGAAGAGAAGGATGTGGTTTAAAGCTTGAAGCCTGGAAGAGGCAACTTGCCAATCTTCCTCTGCCTCCCTGATACAGAGTAAGCCTAGATGGGCTATGGAAGGTGCACAACTTTGAGATATTTTGCAGTACTGTTTAAAAGTAACAAAGTGAAACAGCGAAAGAGCCAAAAGAGAATCTAGGAAATTCTGCAGATCTAGATAGAATATCAAAACTCAGGGTGATACAAATATAAGCAACTCAATGTTGTTGTTATGTGCCGTCGAGTCGTTTGTGACTCATAGCAACCCTATGTACAACAGTCCTAATCCCTGCTCTATCCTGTGCCAATCGCACTGCCTCTGACACAGCCATCCCAATTACCCCAGTCACTGAATCAATCCACCTCATAGAGGGTCTTCCCCTCCTGTGTCATCCCTGCTCCCTCCCAAGCATGATGTCCCTCCCCAAGGACCTGTCCCTCCTTACAACATGTCCAAAGTATGTCAGACGAAGTCCCAGAATCCTTGCCTCCAAGGAGCAGCCTGTTTTAACCCTCTCCAGAATGAATCTGTTTGTTTTCTTGGCAATCCATGGTACATTCAATACTCTTCTCCAGCATTTCTTCTAAAACCTGGACGTTAAGACCCTTCAGACAGTGTCAGATTCTTCAATAGCCAAAGTTAGCATGGGCTTACTGTTGTTGTTGTGTGTTGTCAAATCGCCCACAACTCATAGCAGCCTAATAGACAATAGTTGTCCTGAGCCAACCTCACTGTCTCTGATATACCTATCCTCATTATCCCACTTACTGTGTCAATCCATCTATCTCATCCAGGGTCTGCCTGTCCTGCATTGTCCCTCCACCCTTCCAAGCATGATGTCCTTCTCTAAGGTCTGGTCCCTCCTGGCAATATGCCCAAATTATGTGAGACAAAGCCTCATATTCCTTGCCTCCAAGAAGTCGCTTGGTTTCACTCTCTTTAAAACACACCTGTTTGTTCTCTTGGTGGCCTATGGTATGGTCAATACTCTTTTCCAGCACCACAACTCAAAGGCATTGATTCATATTCTGCCATCCTTAGTGATTGTCCAGCTCTCTGATCATAGCAAGTCATTGAGAAGATTATGGCCTACCCTAGAACATCTTAGTCTCTAGTCTGACATCTTAATGTTGAGCTTCAATCAATATTGCAGTCTACAGTCCTTGGTTATCTGCAGTAAAAGTGTCTTTCATCTACTCTTCTGGGTGAAATGCTTGTCTGCCAAATAGTGCTCTAAGTCTGAGCATCTAAATTAAGACAGACTAGGGAGAAAGATTGACCATCCACTTTCAAAGTAACAGGCATTTGAAAAGCCTATGAACAACTTCTGGATTTACTAGGCGAGGCTATTCTTTGGAAAGAGGCATCATGCTTGGAAAGATGGAGGATCAGCAAAAGAGAAGATGACCCTCAAGGAGAAAATTTGACTCCATGACTTCAGTATTAGGATTTAGTATATCAGAGATGATAAGGATGGAACAAGATGAGGCAAGGTTTAGGTTGGCTGTCCATGGGGCCACTATGAATCAGACTCAACTTGATGGCAACTAATAATAGCATTGAATAATTTAACACTTTTTATCTCTCAAGGTTTATGCTTCTACTTATGGCTTTCCTCTTCCTTTCCCTCAACCTCTCACATTTCTATTATATCCAAGCCTCTTTTCAAATTTGTAATCCCTCACAAAGAAGTGAGGGTTTTCTGGTAGTGCAATCTGTTGGGAGGTGCATTGCTTATCCACAGGCCAATCATCTCTGACATTTTAAATACTCCAGCAGCTCTGAGGAAGTAAGATGGTCTATCTCTTCCTATGCTATTTACATCCTAAAAACACCTACTGGAAATCCCAATCCAGATACTAAATTTCTTTTTCAAGGAGATCGAAAGGGAAACCGTCACATTTATTTGGAGAGGCAAGGGACCCCGAATAAGTAAAACACTCCTAAGAGGTGGAAGACATAGCACTTCCTGACCACAAAACCTACTACACAGCAGTAATAACCAGAACAGCTTGATACTGGTACAATGGCAGGCACTGAGAACAAACAGAATTGAAACCCCAGAAATAGATACAGCTATCTCTGGTCAAATGATATTTGACAAGGAAATCAAAGCTATCAAATGGGGAAATGACAACCTTTTCAACAAATGGAACTGGCAAAACTGGACTTCCAACTGCAGAAAGATGAAACAGGATCCGCATCTGACACCATACACAAAAATCAACTCAAGGTGGATCAGAGACCTGGGAGTAAAGCTCAAACTCATAAAGTTCATAAGAGACAAACTAGGATTGAGCTTAGAAGCCCTAATCTACAGTATAAAGAGACTGTCAAATACAGTTAGAAATGCACAAACTGAAGAAAATAAAATTGGTGAATGGTACTTTCTAAATATTAAATCTCTGTGCATCAAAAACTTTTTCCAACAGGGTGAAAAGAGAACCTGACTACTGGAAACAAACTTTTTTTTTTTGTAATACAATCTCAGACAAGAGTCTCACAATGAAAGTTTACAAAATACTCCTGGGCCTCCTCCACAAGAAAAAGACTGATAACCTAATTACAAAATGGGCAAAAGACAAAGAAAGAATTTTCAGAGGGGAAGATATTCTAAAGGCCAATAGATATATGAAGAAATGCTCCCAATCACTGGCAATAAGACAGATGTCAATCAAAACCACAGTGAGACACCATCTCACTTCCAGTATCAGTGGCAAAGTTTAATAGGACAGCAAGTAATAAATTTTGGAGAGAATGTGGTGAGATATAAACTCTTACACATTGTTGGTGGGATTGAAAAATGGTACAACCACTCTGGAAGGCAGTTTGGCGTTTCCTCTAAAAGCTGAACATAGATAATCTATATGACACAGTTATTCCATTTCTTGGAATATACTCCAAGAAAATGAGAACTGAGGCACAAACAGAAACTTATACACCAATGTTCATAGCTGTGTTATTCACCATCACAAGAATATGGAAACATGTTAGAGGTCCAACCACAATTGAATGGATTCAGAAATTATGGTACATTCATGCAATGGAATACTAGGCAGCATGTAGGAGCAATGATTTTACAAATTATTACCTAACTTGGGAGGAACTGGAGAACATTATGCTGAGTGAATTCACTCAGTCTTACAAGAACAAATATTGTATACAACCACTATTGTAGAATGAGCATAAAGATCCAAGGGAAGTGGAGAAATGAGGATGTGTGGAGTGTAGTGGGGGCACTAATCATGAGTTTATACAATTGAATGGGTAAGGGGAGTTGAGGAAAATTGGAAGAATCTGGTCTAAAAATAGTGAATCTGCATTTTGTAAATAAGCTAGTTAAAAAATTTAAAAATGAAAATCTGCCGGAGGGTGGTTTTTGTTGTTGTTGTTGTT
>NW_006399944.1:891435-892216 GCF_000299155.1 Elephantulus edwardii | reverse complement strand
TCCACACATCTCCTCATAGAGCCCAGCGTCTCAGATAATCTGCTCTGCATACAGGTTGAAAAGATATGGAGATAGGACACATCCCTGGCATACACATTTCCCAATTTTGAACCATGCAATGTTTCCCTGCTCTGTTCTGATGACTGCCTCTTCATCCAAGTATAGGTTACTTTTTACTCAATGGCAATGTGAGAAATCATGTGACAAAGAGTGAGGACTCAGTAAGTAAAGTAAGCATAGACACAGTTGAGCCCACTTATTAATTCCTAGTTTGCAGTTCCCCATTTGTTTCCTCACATCACGTACTTCCTTTCAATTTCTCCCTCAAATTATTGACAATAATTGTACAATGCCACAATGGATCTCTGGTGACTTAATGTGATTTACAGTCTCAGACACCAACTAGAGGGTGAACTATGAATTATTTCTAATTCCATGGCAATCAGTTTGAGGTTTTTGAGTGTGTTACCATAGTCTTTTCTAACTACTTAAATCAACATTTTGTGTCTATATTCCTGCATTTTTATCTTATTTATAGGGAACTACAGCAGACTAATGATAAGAGGCTACACTACAATCACAAAGGCATGTGATTTGAATTCACCAGCCTTTCAGGAGCAGGATGGGAAATCTTCTGTATGATTTATTTCCTCTAACAACCTGCTACAGTTTTTTCTACAGGTCAGTTCTAATTACAAGGCACACAAGAATACCTTGTTTATACTAGTTGCATCAAAAAGAAGTTTGTAAATATAGGAAAAGAAGAGATAAATTATAATTA
>NW_006399944.1:876397-891175 GCF_000299155.1 Elephantulus edwardii | reverse complement strand
AGAGGAAGACCCTGGATGAAATGAATTGACTTAGTGACTGGAGTAATGGAAGTAGGTGGTGTCGAAGTCAGTATGATTAGTTCAGGATAGAGCAGGGTTCAGAACTCTTGTATATAGGGTCACTATGAGTCACATATGACTCAATGGCACATAACAACACCACTACCATTCTTTTCCTGAAAATGAATAACAATGACAAAAGAAGAATTGATTCCTTTGAGCTGTAGTGCTGAAGAATAGTACTGAATAAGTCATGGAAAGCCAAAAGAACAAACAAATATGTCTTGGGGAAATTGCAGTAAGAGTGCTTCTTTGGAGGCTGTGAAGCTAATGCACCTTGGAGGTGGCCAAGTCTGACTTCTATCCCTTTCATAAAGAGGAACTTTCCTCATCAATGATGTCCATAGCAGCAAATAGATAGCTTCTCTGTCAAACACACCACCCCCATGCTCCTGCACCTATTTCCACCAATTATATGTGTCCTATATTTGTTGTTAGACTCACAATTGTGGTACCAAGAGTAGGGCTCATTCAAGAAGTATGTTGGAAGTGGAAGAAGCAAAGACTATCTCACAATGCAAATCCAGGTTTAGTACAACAGTCCCAAACCAGATTAACAGCAAAATAAAATTCCTTAACTAGTAAAAGTTCTGGTTTCAATTCAGTAGCACAAATTTTAAAAGGCTTTGGTTTCCTCAATCAATCAGCCAGGATTGCCTTAGAGCAGTCATAATGCCGCTTCTCCTTCAACCGTATGGAAAAGAAAATATTTAATTGTGGCCAGCACAAATGCAAGAAGCCTCAAGTTATATGTTGCCACAGTCTCTCCACAGCAATGCCGCAATCTCTCCACCACTATCTTTGTGGGGGTCTCACTCTTGTCAGGGTCTTGCTGAGTCTCACTCTCACTAAGTCTCACTCCATTCTATCTTGAGTCTTGCCACACAATTTGAGAAGCACTTTTCTCTTTTTCTAGTCCCACAACTATTGATAGTTTGCAAGGCCATATGTCTGCAGTTCAGGTAACTAGAAACCAGGGAAGGAGAACATAATGGCTATAAAAGCCAATTTTTGAGCTAACAGCACAAATGCAAAGATGATAAGTCTTTGTCTCACATACTTTGGGCATGTTATTAAGATAGGTTCTTTTTTAAAGAGGGAAATCATTCTTGGAAAGGTGGAGGAACAGTGAAAGAGAGGAAGACCCTCAAAAAGGTGGCTTGACACAGTGACTGGCACAATGTGTTCTAGTCTGTCAGGAAGTGAGAGGATGGCACAGGGTAGGACAGAGTTAAGATGTGTTGTTCATGGTGTCACTATGGTTCATACTCAATTCAACAGCAATTACCAGAAACAACAGAATTCTTATATTATTGTTGTTAGGTGCCATCAAGTTGACAGCAACTCATAGAAATCCTATTAACAACAGATCTGAGCTTTTCCCTATTCTGTGTCATCCTCATCATCTCTAGTATGCTCAAGTCCATTGTAATACCACTGACAGTGGCCGTAGAAACAGTGACTTTACAATATCTAATATCAAACAGATTCACTAATAGATTAAAATGTACTTGCAAAATGTATGTGATAATATATGTAAAATAGGGTTGAAATTTTCAATTACAGATGTTAACAGCAAAGTGTCACTATTATTAGGTGCCATTGAGTTGACTCCCAATATAGCAATCCATGTATAAACAGGAGACCCTACCTATTCTTTGATATCCTCGTAATCTCCTCTGTACTTAAACGAACTCATTGTAGTGATAACTATGCCAATTGACCTCATTGTGTACTTCCCTCTTTTTTGTTGACTCTCCACTTTTCCAAGCATTGTGTCCTTCTCTAGAGATAAATAACTCCTGAGAAAATGTCCAAATTATGTAAAATGAAATTTCACTGTCCTTTCCTTTAAAGAGCTCCCAGATTGCACTTCTTCCAAGATAGATGTTCTTGTTTTGGAAGTCCAAGGTATGTTCAATATTAATAAATAAGAACAAAATATTTCATACTTCTCTTGCTTAATAGATCCACATCTGTCCTTGGATCATAGATACTTTCCTGCACCAGAAAGATGGGAAGGATAGAATTAATAAGTAAATTTAGGCCTTTAGAAATATCTCTGAGTTTGTCTCAATCATGTTTTCTACCATCAAGCTGCACAAGTACTAAGGAATTGAGATTGAATTTATTACACAAATATGAGGGGTTTTTCCCCCCACACACTTCTGTGAAAATAGTACTAATTAGAAGTGGGAGCCACTTCTAAAACCACATGTCTATGGAAACCCTATGAATTTCGAGAAACGGCGATAGTTATAGAAAGGCATTAGGTCTTTTGTTCATAGAGTCACTATGAGTTGTGCTTGACTTGATAGCAATCAACAATGACAGTTAGCAATATGGCATTTAAATCTTCATAATAGCCTCAAGTTCTTCTTCAATAAAAAATTGGTGATTTCATTGCCTCAGTACTAAGAAAAAATATTCTGGAATTTCTCTGTTTCTTTTGTGGACTGTTGTCAACAATGATATGTTTACTCCTATGCTCTTAAGAAATCATCATTAGAATTTTTTTGTTGTTGTTTGTATTTTTTCTTTTAAAAAAATTTATTATTAATTTCAATGAAAATTTACAGAGACTTGCGATTTCCATTCATCCATTGTTGCACTTTTCTCCCCTCCCAACCCTCACCCACCCCCTTCAGGAAAAGTAAAAGTAAAATTATTTCATTGTTTTACAATTCCCCTCCCCCCCGCCCCCGCCAGGTCCACTCTTCTATGAAGCCTTTGCTCTGGACTCCTGTCATGACAAAAATAGCTAATCACATATCCCTTTTAAACAGTTTTCTCCCTCATCTGTTTCAATGCAGTATACAACATTGAATGCATCTTTCTCAGTCTGCCCCCAACCCAGATGTCAGTCCTGTTTTACAACAGTGGCATCATACAGTATTTATCCTTTTGTGTCTGAGATACTTCACTCAACATAATGTCCTCCGAAGTCACCCATTTTGAATAAAATTGCATGAGTTCCTCGTTTTTCAATGCAGCATAGTATTCCATTGTATGAATATACCACAGCTACTCCATCCATTCGTTTGTTGATGGGCACTTATGTTGTTTCCAACTGCTTGCTATTGTGAAAAAGCAGCGATAAACATGGGTGTGCATATATATCTGCTTGGATGTCAGTTATGGTATCTTTGGGGTATATTCCCAGTAGTGGAATTGTTTGGTCAAATGGTATCTCTATTTGCAACTTTTTGAGAAAGCACCATACTGCCTTCCACAGGGGTTGCACCATTTTACACTCCCACCAACAGTGAATAAGGGTTCCAATCTCCACAACCTCGCCAGCATTTGTTGCTTGCTGTTCTGTTAAATTTTGCTATTCTGACTGGGGTGAGATGATATCTCATAGTTGTTTTGATTTGCATCATTCTTAGAGCTAGGAATTTTGAACATTTCTTCATGTGCTTGTTAGTCATCTGAATGTCTTCTTTGGTGAAGTGTCTGTTCACATCCTGTGCCAATTTTTCTTTTGGATTATTTACCTTTCTCTTGTTATGGTGCCATCTTTAGAATTTTTGAGCATTACATTTTTAGCAGATTTCTAGGAGCATTTGGGCTTCCTTCCTAATTATTCTACAAAATTTGACTATAACTATGTAATGCCACAGACTTCTTCATCATATATGTCTGTATTTCTGAAGACTGTTCTCTCTGCATCAGAACATAAAATAAGAGAAAGAAGATAGATTGTAATTGTTTTGTAATGTCAAAAGTACAATAAAATAATCAGACAAACTCACTAAGTATTTTCCCAAGAGAATAAATGACATAATTGAAAAGTGGACCTTTCATTCCATACTCTGTGAACACTATAGTTCCTGTGTAATACTGTTTAAAATGATCCAAGAAGCAGTAGCTTGGCAACATCTAACATCAAACACATCACAACTTCTAAATGAGAATCACCACCTTCTACTGTAATCACTAGGTTTTTTTTCACTATTTTATAAATGAGATTATTAAGTCCTTGAAACAAAGACTACTGTGTCTTGCTCACTGCTGCATTTAATGATCCCTGCCTACAGTAAATGCTTAGGATCGAAAAGGGAGTCACGAAATATTCATGAAAGGAGTAAAGAAAGTATTACTATGCATCCAACCAGCTGTGTCTATAACATGTACCATCATTTAGAACCATAAGTTAATTATTCTTCCTCATATCCTGCAATACATATAAATGATATTTTTAAAAAAATAGACAAGAAAAGGCTCCAAATTTTAAGAATAAAACACTGCTTCCAACTTCAAGATAAACAGGAAACAATGTCCACAACTCTTGGTGGGTCAGTGAAACATTTTCTACTTGATTAATTGCTCTCCTATACACACGTTACCCAATTTAAATGGAAATTTGAGTTATGATCCAATTTAGCCAGTTTTGCTATTACTGATTTACATTTTAAGTGTTTTTATGTATAAACTTTAAGAATCTGTTTCAAATCCATAATGTCAGTTCTGAACACTAGTGACACAGTAGATCCACTCTATAGGTTTCCAAAGCTGTAATCTTTACAGTAATGGACTTTCTTTCCTAGAGCAACTGGTGAATTGAAGAGCTGATCACGATTAACAGCACATCAAGAAAGCTCTAAGGACAACAACAACAACAAAAATATCTATGACTATATTTGATTTATAATTCCCAAAGTACTTTCATACAACTTCTCAAAATTCCTATGACTTTTCCTATTTAGTAATGATTAAACTGAGGAAATTGTTCAAGGTCATGTCCTTCTAAATGCAACATCAAGACCAAAATCCTGGTCTTTTGACTGGCTAACCCTCTACAGTCCTCATCCTTGTGCTTTCTATTTTTTGGATAATATTTTAGTTATAACTCAAAAAAATATATCTTTTTAATAAAAGTCACCCCTTTTGTTTTTCACATAGATGCACACTTAGCGATCTAATTAAGACGTTTAATCAGTAACGCATAAGAAGAAAGACCCAGTGCAACTGCTTTATGTCTTAAAATGTCTGGGTCATAAATATGCATCTTAGGGTAACGTATTTTCCAGAAGATAAATGAGTTTGTGGATGCATTATCTCATTTCCTGTGGCAAAGCTTTCTCATCCTGGCTTTGATTGCAGACTGGGACGGAGAGCCAGTGTGTAACTCCTGATGGAATCCTGGCAAGAGAATGCTGGCTTCACTACAGCTTCCTGTCACCCAGACACCCAAAGGGAATATGCAAATGTTCTACAGAGATCTTATGGCTGCAGAAATAGATTAAATCTTGAATAGTTTTCTTTTTTTTTATCACATTACACTGAGCTCCATTCTTTACCTAATCTTGATTGAATTTATGCATTCATGTAAGCAGTTTGATCATAAATCACAAAGGAAAGGAAGCTGGTATTGTTAGTCTGTTTCCAGCAATTAAATTAGCCCAATTCCTGACATACAACATAGTAGGTGCTTCATAAGTACACTTATAAAAATAATTTCCTGTTTGTATTTTATATGAATGTATGTATAAAATATTATTGCTCTGGTGACCTCTAGTAGTAAGAAGCTATGCTGCAACCCCACAGGCAAGCAGTTTAAAGCCACCAGCTCTGTGTAAGAAGGTTGGGCAATCTCCTCCCATGCAATTCCCTGCCTCTGAAAACCCACTGGAGGGTCAGCTATGGGTAGGTTCTGACTCTACAATACACAACAACAACAACAATCATAAAGAGAAGCTCCTATTTTTTCTCACCTCTTCTTTCCCCTAACTAGAGCAGATTGTTTAATTATCATCCTGGTGGGTATGAGAATACAAAGACATCAAAATAGGGGTAACTTTTAAAGAAAATTGTAATCGCTGATAATAATTCCAGGAAGTTAAAAAGGCTAAAATAAAATTGAAGCAAGCAAGTTGTCATAGTTTGAATTGTATCCCCCAAAATGTATGAGTCTTTGATTGAGCCATGATTCTCAGTGGTTTGGTAGTTATGTAATGTTGTAGTTAAGTGTCCTTGAGTTGACTAGTGTTCATAGGTCTCCTATGAACAACAGATATGAAATTTTCTTCCCAATCATGACTATCTTCAGCATGCTCAAGTCCATTGTTACAGTCATGCAGTCATGGTGTCATGGTGTCAGTCCATTTTGTTGAGGCTCTTCCTCTCTCTATAAACCAACTAAAATGATTTAATCTTATCACAGTTCTTATATGATGAACAGGGTGTTACCCTGGAGTGTGGACTGAAATAATTTTTATCTTAAAAGAAATAAAAAAGAGGTGGGGGGAACAGAAAAAGAAAGTGACATTGCAAATGAAGAAGTGCAAGAAGTAAGCATGTCCTCTGGATGCAAATCTCTGCACTAGGAACATTCTAGATCCAAGAGAAGATCAATGACAAGACTCACAGAGATCTCCAAAGAAGGCTTGATTTGTAGATGCTAAAAGAAAAAAAGTAATTCCCTCTTAAAGCAGGAGCTAACAGAGAGGGAGAAAACATATCTCCCCTTGAATTCACAATTTCAATCTCTTAATTTGTGAAAGAATCAATTTGTTTGTTAAAACCGTAATTCTGTTACATTAACACTTGACATGAAGACAATAATGATGAGTTTTAAGAAAAGGATCAGACAGAATCTAAAGAAATAATTCTAGGATTAGTGGAATGAAACTTATAAGGGCTTAGTTTTAAGGTCTGGTGTATGAAACCATAGTTTTAGTGCCTCACAAAATCTTCAGGAATATTTGTTTCTAACTCCTAACTTTGGATTTTCTATAGGAACTTGCAAACTAATTCTAAATTTAGTTTCTAGAGGGGGAAAAAAGTAACTTTGATGCATTTGGTCTAGAGAGCAAGGAATTGTTTCAAAACCACCAGTTGCTCTGTAGGAGAAAGATGGAAAATCTCCTTCCAAGGAATTTACAGCCTCTGAAAATCAGCTGAAGGGTCAGCTATGAGTTGGTTCCAACTCAAGGACAATGAGTTTGAGAGTCAAGAAAATCTTCTCATATGTGCAAATTCATATTTTTAAAACAATAATGATTCTCATAAATCCTATTCACTCTTCTATATAAAGGAAAGTAAACTGAAACACAGAGATATTTCACTGTATTGCACCAGATCTAATTTTTCAAAGTAAGTGAAAGCTGAAGGGAAAAACTGGAAATTAAAAAAGAGATCAAAGGAGAGCTGATGCAACGTATTTGTGTGTTGGCAAAGTATAGTGACTATCTTGTGAAATACCATGAAAAGGAACAAATTTGACGGAGGAAATACCGTCAACATTCTCCATAGAATTGAAGATGGAGAAAATTTGTTTTGCTAACTTAGAAATGCTATCAGGAAAGACTAATCAGTAGAAAAAGACTTCACTTTTGGTAAGCATAGTATCAAAGAACAATGAAGACTACTGAGACACCTTAGAGGAAAGTCAGGGATGGCAAAACATGTATAGTATACTCATTATTTGCATAAAATATACTAGATTTCCAAAGAAGAAAATAATGGTGATTAAATTGTGACAGTTCTTTTTCATCATGTAGAACATTTTAATGTAAACTTAATAAAAGAGTGCTGCTTTTAATGGAACATTTCTCAGCTTTAGAGCAACAGCTGACAGACAAGAATTTATCCAGAATATCAGATGAAACTAACCACGTCCATATTGGTCCTCCTCCACTTTGGTGCCTATTTCTCTGCTTTAGTTTCATCTCCTCCTCATCCACTTCTGCCCCACCTCTTCTAACTCTTGCTTTGCCTGGCCAGCACTTCCTTCCTCTCTCACCCTAGACAACCCTTTATATGGTGGCTTGAGACTGCACTCACTTTGTGATGTATCTCTCCATTGCTCTTTTGATCCCTCATGCCACAATATCCATGTGCATAAAAGGAAGGCCTGTTTATTTGCACCAACAACTGGAGCCAAAGAGGAGGAAATATATGACTTCCACCAATGTTCACAGTCAGAAATTGATCAAACATGCAAGCAAGATGTATTAATAATAATTGTTGACTGGAATGCAATTATAAGGAACAGGGAAGAAGGATCAGTAGTTGCAAAGTATTGGTGACAGGAATGCAGCTGGAGCTAGAATGAGAGAATTGTATACCATCAATGATTTATTCATTACAAATTTCTTTTATAAGAAGTACAAACAGCAACTGTGGAATCCACCTGATGGTCTGCATAGGAATCAGCTTGCTTACCTCAGTGAAAAGAATCAATGTAGAGGTTCAACATCAGCTATAAAAATTAGGCCAGGTAATAAATGTGGAACAGACCAATCAACTACCCATGTTCAAGTTCACTCTGAAGCTGAAAAAAATTAAAGTAAATCCACAAGAACCAAATTTTGACCTTAAGTCTATCCTAAGTGAATTTAAAATCCATTTCAGGTTTAGGAATTTGAATACTGATGTGCAAGGACCAGATGAGCTATGGGGAGGATATAAAAAAATATTATCTGTGAAGAATACAAAAGGTCACTACAAAGACTAGGAGGTAGAAAAGACCAAGATCAAGAAGGATGTTGGAAGAGACTCTATTATGCTAGACCACTAAGAAGCCAAAGCAAAGGGAAGAAATAAGGATGTTAAGGAGCGGACCAGAAGAAAGGGCAGCACAGGAAGACCAAGCAAAGTGTTATAATGAAATGTGCAAAGAGCTCGAGCCAGAAAATCAAAAGAGCTGAACTTGCTCAGCAGTTCTAAAGCTGAAGGAATTGTAGAACACATATACAAGCCTCGAGGGGCAATATTTAAGTATGCAATGGGCAGACTAGTGAACGGTCCAGCATACATTAAAAAAAAAAAAAGATGGAAGGAGAGTAAACAGAGTCACTGTACCAAAAAGAATTGGCTGACACAGAAGAGTTTCATGAAAGAACATATGATTAAGAGGCAGTGGTGTTGAGGCAGGATGTTCAAGCAGTGCTGAAAGAATTGACAAAAAAAAAAAAAAAAACCCAGAAAAACAAAACAACAACAAAAAAAAACCCACCAAAACCAAGGCCCCAGAAATTGATGAAATATCAATTGACATATTTCAACAAACAGATACAGCCTTAGATGTGCTTACCAAATTGTGCCAAGAAATCTGAAGGACAACTAACTGGCTAAGAGACTGGAAGTAGATCTCTATTTATTCCCATTCAAGAAAAAAAAAGTTTATTTGACCGATTGTGGAAATTATTTAACAATAAACTGGTATCACACACACAAAACAATCCTGCTGAAGATCATCCAAAAATGACCAGAATAAGTACATCGACAGAGAACTACCAGAAATACAAGCTGAGTTTTAAAGAGGCCATGGCACTAGAGACATCATAAATAATATTAGATAGACCTTACCCAAAAGCAAAGAGTACCAGATGAATGTCTATATTTATTTCATTCACTTTACAAAGGGATTTGACTGTGTGGATCACAACACATTGTGGCTACCATGAGAAGAATGTGAATCCCAGAACAATTGACTGTGCTCATGGGAAGCGTATAATTGTATTAGAAACAGTTGTCATACAGAGCAAGGAAACACTGCATGGTTCAAAATCAGGAGAGGAATGTACCAGGGATATGTCCTGTTTACATACTTTTTCGTTCTATATGTGGGACAGATCATTACGAAGGCTGAACTTTATGAGAATAAAGGTGGCATCAGGATTGGAGGAAAATTCATGAACAAACTGCACTATGCAGATGACACAAACTTGCTTTCTGTAACTGAGGAGGATCTGAAGTATTTGCTGCAGAAGACTATAGTCTTCAATATGGATTGAAGTTCAGCATCAAGAAAACAAAGAATCCCTCCACTGGGCCAATTGACAGTACCATGATAGGTGGAGAAGATATTGAGACTGTAAACAATTTCAGCTTGCTTGGTTCCACAATCAACACTCTTGGGCATCAAAAGACAAGTAGCATTAGGAAAATCTGTTGTCGTGGACTTCTCCAGAATGCTAAGGAGCAGCAATGTCAATCTAAAGACTAAGTTGTGGGTGATCAAGGCATGGTCTTCATAATTTTTTGCTATGCATCAGAGAGATGGTCAATGACTGAAGACGGCAGAAGAAGAATAGATGCCTTTGTTTTACAGTGCTGGAAAAGAGTATTGAACAAACCATAAATTGTCAAGAGAATAAACAAGTCTGTCCTGGAGAAGGTGAAACCAAGTTGCTCTCTGGAGGCAAGGATTTTGAGGCTCTATCTGACATATTTTGGACATATTACCAGAAAGGACCAGCTCTTGGAGAACAACATCATGCTTGGAAGTGTGGAAGGCCAGCACAGGAGAAGAAGAATCCAAATGAGATGGATTGACACAGTAACTGGGATAATGAGGATAGGTGTGCCAGAGACATTGATTTGGCTCAGGATAGGGCAGGATTCAGAGCTATTGTGCCTTGGGTTGCTATAAATCATAGTCAATCCAATGTCACAAAACAACAATAACAACATGCCACCAGAAAACAAGCTGAAGCTTCATCTGACATACCTTGGCACATGTTGCAAGGAGGAACCAGTCCTTGGAGAGGGACATCATACTTGGGAGGGTGAATGGAAAACACCAGAGAGGAAGACTCTTAATGAAAGGAATTGACTCAGTGACTGGGGTAATAGGGGTTGATGTGTCAGAGAAGATAAGATTGGCTCAGGATAGAGAAGGGTTCAGAGCTGTTGCACATAGGATCACCATGACTCAACGGCATATAACAACAACCACCACCACCATAAAATAAAAAAATAGAAGCAGGAACAGAGAAAGCAAAATTGACCAGATGTTTATATCTTTGTATAGCTAACGATGAATGCACTTGGGGCTATTGTTTTATTATTCTCTCCATATGTTTTTCAAATTCTAAAGAAAAATGAAATTACTTTAGACAATTGAATATTATTTTTATTAGATGTAAAATATTTAATAAAGAAATAAAAATTAAGTGGTTTTAAAAACTGCATTCAGAGTCTAATTCTTATAATATTTTTTAAAAAATATACAATATTTTTAGATTTGAGATGAGACTAAGAAGACAGTATGAAAAACTTCCATATATTCCATACTAAGTTTCACTACTATTCACATCTTGTATATTGTGCTATTTGTCACCATTAGTTTCTATATAATATCTTATCTTGTGGCAAGATTCAACTTAGCACAACACATTGTATTTATTTGTCATTCTCCTTAGGCATCTCTTGCCTATGACAGAATATCAAACTTATTATATTTTTTATGACCATGACATTTTGAGAAGTACTCACTAGATATTTTGTAGCATGCCTCTCCAAAGGGATTCTCAAGATATTTTTCTCATGCTCAGGTGGAAGTTACAGGTTTAGAGAAGGAAGATCTCAGGTGTAAAGTGCTATCCTAACCATACCAAAGATGTATACTGCCAACAATATTAAGCACTGTTATTGTCAACCTTTATAACTTGAAAAAATAATGTTAGAAACTCTGTGGCATAAGAGGTTATGCATTGAATTGTTAACAGGAAGTTTAGCCATACAAACTTACCATTTTCGCCCCAGAAGAAAAAGGCAATCTACTTCTGCAAAGATTTACAGCCTCAGAAGACCAATTGTTGTTATGTGCCATCAAGTTGCCTGAGACTTATAGTGACCGTACATACAACACCTCTGACACCTGCCCTGTCCTGAGCCAGTCTCACTGACTCCAACACCCCTTCCCCCATTGCCCTAGTTACCGTATCAAACCATCTCATCCAAGGATCGGTCCCTCCTGGCCACATGCCCAAAGTATGTGAGACGGAGCTTCAAAATTCTAGCCTCCAAAGAAAAACTGGGTTTGACCCTCTTCAAGATAAACTTACTTGTTTTCTTGGTGGCCCATGGTTCAAGACTCTTATCTAGAACCACAACTGAAAGGTTTCAATTCTTCTTGTGTAATCCTTAATCATCATCCAGCTTTCTGATGCATAGCCAGTAATTACAAAGACCATGGCCTGGATCAGGCATACCATAGTCCCTAGGCTGCCAATAGGACATTCCTATTCTTTCCTATTGCCAACACAAAAGTCCGTCAATCACATCCACCATCTGTTCCCCAAGAGAAAGAAAAGAAAAAGAAAAAGAAAAGAAAGCTATTAGTTGGTTCGGATTCTACGGTACATGAAAGAACAAAAATTCTTTCTTATAGGAAGTTCTGGTGCCTTAGTGGAATACAATAAGGCATTTTTTAACTACAGGCTGCTCTGAGAGACAAAGATGGGCAATTTCCTTTGTAATTATTGCCTCTGAAACCCTGCTGTATGTTTAGGTATACTTTGGTTCCAATCTGATGGCCCTCAACGACAACCCTTTCCTATAGGAAAAATTATGAGTCAAAATTAACTTGACAGCAGTAAGTTTTGAGGAAAGTAATATTTGACATGCTTACCATGGACTGTTAGGAGAACAAACAAGTTTGTCCTGGAGAGGGTAAAGCCCTAATGTTTTTGGAGTCAAGGATTCTGAAGCTTCGTCTGACATGTTGCAAGGAGGGACTGGTCCTTGAAGAAGAACATCATGTTTGGAGTGAAGGGACAGCACAGGAGAGGAAGACCCTTGATGAGATGGATCAATTCTGTGATTGGGGTGGTGAGAATGAGTGTGTTGGAGCTGGTAATGTGGACACAGGATAGACCTCTTGAAGGTCTGTGAGTCACAAGCGACTTGATGGCACATAACAACAACAACATTCACTTCAAAGCTGTTGTTGTTGTTGTTGTTATGTGCCGTCGAGTCGTTTCCGACTCATAGCGACCCTATGCACAACAGCCCTAAACCCTGCTCTATCCTGCGCCAACTGCACCGCCTCTGACACACCCATCCCGATTACCCCAGTCACCGAATCAATCCATCTCATAGAGGGTCTTCCCCTCCTGCGCTGTCCCTCCACCCTCCCAAGCATGATGTCCCTCTCCAAGGACCCGCCCCTCCTGGCAACATGTCCAAAGTATGTCAGACAAAGCCCCAGAATCCTTGCCTCCAAGGAGTAGCTTGGTTTAATCCTCTCCAAGATGAATCTGTTTGTTTTCCTGGCAGTCCATAGTACATTCAGTACCCTTCTCCAGCACCACACTTCAAAGCTACTCTTCGTTTATATCTGTTTCCCCCCTATTTGGGGGAAAGTCATTATTTGCAGCCAATACTGTGGAATAGAAAGTTTTGCTTCATCTCATTGAGGTTGGAATATCCTTAAACATTACTTAGCAGAAAAGACTTTTCTCTTTGCAATTTATTTCTTTTTTCTGTTTATTTATGTAACTATGAATTTATAAGGAAGCTTTTAAGGTGGACTAGAGATAAAGAGCTGCACTCTCAATCCAAAGAAACTTGGGTAGGCTCTACTAGCTACTCTGGGGATGGAAAGATGAGCAATCTCCTCCTGCGGGAGTTAGTTTCTGAAAACTCATTGGAGGGCCAAGTATGAGTCGGTTCTCAAAAACAATATATAAAATCCTCAACAACAATGAACTTATAAATATTTATTTTATACTTTGATATATAAAGCAATTTTACTCTATTTTTTTGCTCAGATTGACCAGCTTTGGGCAGTTCTCCTATGTCACTTTGACCTATCTTGATTGTTGTGGACTTTTACTTTTCAAACAAAGAATACTTTCATCTTGAGTACTTCCTGCACCAGCTGAATCACTTTCTAGGCCACAATCATTAATATCATTGTTTTTCTACAAATTCTTGTGATCATTAGTAATGAAGTATTTCTTATAAAGGTATTATACTGCCATACTAAGTTTTTCTTCCATATTTCTGCAACATTTGTTTTTGGGTTTTTTTCTTTTTTAATTGCTTTTTTATTGATATTTTAATGAAAGTACACAGTATGCATTCATACATCTTCACTTCTGAGGTGCATGCTGCCCACACTTAAATGATAAGATCTGCTTGTTCTGGCTGTCCATGGTATATTCAGTATTCTCCACCAACACTGTAATTCAAAGGCCTCAGTACTTATCTTATTCATTGTTATTCTTTTGCATCCATATGAAGCAAATGAAAATACCATAGCCTGAGTCAGACCTACTCCTAGTAGTCAAAAGTGCCAGCTTTGCCTCTGAATATAAAGGCCTTTTGCAGCAGATCTACCCAGTGCAATAACATCTGATTTCTAGACAACCAGGGGACTCTGGTGGACTAGTGGAAGGAAACTGCTGCAATCCCAAAGGTGCACAGTTCAAATCCACTAACTGCCCCGTGGGAGAAGGATGGGCAAACTCCTCCAGTGTGATTTTTGTGTGTGTGTATGATTCTCATTCTTTTTTTTTTAATTGGGAAAAACATAATCAGGGTACAAGGAGGTGAGGGTTGGGGGCAGAAATGTGAGGATGGGCAAGGAGGCAGTTGCAGAGCTGCACAATTTGGTTGGCGGGGGGAGCAGGTGAAGGAAATGAAAAGAATCCAGTGGGGACCAGATGCTACAGGGGAATGGTAAGCATTTTCCAATGGCAATTAAACCAACTGTATTATTGGTTTGGGATCTGGATGCAGACTCTCTCATTTCTTCATGCTGAACAGGGGCGTTGATGTGAAGGGGGAAAGAAAGGACACTTTATCACCTTACTGTCTTGGGTTAAAGCTGCTTGCCTTCTTGTTCTGTTAGAAGATATTTTCCTGTCAGTTGCTCCCCTCTGAACTGCAAAGTGTTTTCCCAGGTGGGTCCAGTGGGGATGGCTGGTTGAACCCAGAGGCTCCATCCTCCTTTGCTTCCTTAGCTGGCAGTTGTATTTC
>NW_006399944.1:857070-876297 GCF_000299155.1 Elephantulus edwardii | reverse complement strand
TCCATCCTCCTTTGCTTCCTTAGCTGGCAGTTGTATTTCCTTTTTGTCAGTGGCACTTGGTTCAGGGTCAGGTCTGGAGTAAAACTCAGTGTTAAGGTTACCTATAGGAAAGGGAGTAAACCTAGAGAGAACAAACTTATGAGTTACAAATAGAAGGGCTTTGGCGGTGTTGCTTTCAGGTTTACTGGGGGAGAGGGTGGTGGAAAGTAGCCTAGATAAAACTCTCTGGACACCCTAGGCATTTTTTTTTTATTTTCCACATCCAAGGGTCAGATGACACAGTCTGGGAACTGAGGAGCTCACCCTGAAGTCTGTGACAGCTCGCCCCAAGCTGAGGGCCAAAGACAGCCTGCCCCGGGCAGAGGGCCGTGATGGCTAGCCCCAGGCCAGGGGCCAAAGATAGCCCATCCTGAGCAAGGTAACACTCCTCAGGGGCTGGCTGGTACACTCCCCCTCCAATTGCCCCCACCCCAGTCTGGTCCCCTCACCTGACCAAGGACTATGTGGCTAAGGACAGCATCTCCAACTCCAGCACCACCATTTTTACCCCCCCCTATAAGTGGTCATACTCTAATTTGAAGTAGGTGTCACTGCCCTCCCCCTTTATAAATGACAAAAGGAACCTGAGAGTTGTGAACAGACTCCCCCAGGTCTAAACAGCTTTTGGCAGAAGCATTCAACAGATCAAAATATGTGGTGCATTTAGGATGTCACTGTTAATTGTCATCAAGTAGACAACTCACAGTGACCTTCAACAATCCATTGTATGGGTGATCATCTTCTCTGGCCTGTCCAAGGAAACCCAAACCTGCAGGCGGTGGGGCATGTGTCCCATCTCCCACGTGAGCGGGGGAGGCCGTCTTGCAGGTCATCTCCTACACAGGTGGCCAGTGGCCACCCCCTTCCCCTGACGCTGCCATCTTGGCTCCAAGAATTCTCCCCAGAACAAGTCCACTTTGCGGCAGTGTGGCAGCTCTGCTGCACCAGTCCTGGGGAGGGCCGGTGCCTACCATGAATCCTGGGAGAGGGATTCTATAGGTTCTGGCTGTGGGAGCTTCATGGAGCTGCAGCAGTGGTGCAGGGTGGTGCGGGCTCTGGGGGAGGGGTTGGGAGCTGCGAGACTCACACATTCCTCCTTGGGAATCCTTGAATTCCTGTTGTTGAGCCTCGATCTTCAATGAAGACCAGTCATCAACTGTTTAACTGTTCAATTATCAATAAACAGAGATGTGTAGAAGGCCATAGTGGCCCTCCTCCAAGTGGTCCGCTGCTCCCGCAGCTCACCACTTTGTCTCTGCCTCCACCACCCTCACAACATTTGTTTTGTAGTTATTTTGTTAGGCACCATAAAGTCAAGTAAGACTCATAGCAACACTATTAACAACAGATCAGAACCTGATGAGCCTGTGCCATCCTCATCATCCCTGACATACTTGAGCTCAGTTTTGTGTAAATTCATCTCACTGGGCATCTTCCACTCCTTCACTCACCCCCTGCCTTTCCAAGCATGGTGTCTCTATACAAGGAATAACCTCTTAACAACACGGTCAAAGTAGAAGAAACAAAACTTTGCCATCTCTGTTTCTAAGAAGCATTCTGGTTTGTTATTTTTTGCGGCCCATGGGATATTCAGTACTCCTCTCTAACCACTTATCTTAAAGGCAACCATTCTTCTTTTATCTTTATTCATTGTTCAGCTCTCAAATGCATAGCAATTAATTGGGGAAAAAAAGCATACACTGAGGTTGGCACACTTTAGACTTCACACCAATATCATTGCTTCTCAGTAATTTTTAGAAGGTCCTAACTGCAGGCTTTCACAGTACAAAAATGTCTCCTGATTTCCTGACTGCTAGTTCCAAGGGTTTTTATTGTATATCCAAGTAAAATGAGGACATTGAGACTTTAGATTTTTTGTTCACTTATCATGATGTTGCTTATCAGTCCTGTGGTGAGAATGTTTGATTCCCTGAAGTTGAGATGTTACTTGTATTGCAGGCTGTAGCCTTTGATCTTCTGAAGCAAGCACTTTAAGTCTCCCTTACTTTCAGCAAGTAAGGCTGTGCCATATATGCAATGTAGGTTGTTGATAACTCTTCCTCCAATCCTGATGTTGTTGTTATGTGCCGTCAAGTCACCTGTGACTCATAGAGACACTATGTACAACAGCCATAAACCCTGCTCCAATCTCATTGTCTCCAACACATATACCTCAATTACCCCAGTCACTGAATCAATCCACCTCATAGAGGTTCTTCTTCTCCTGCGCTGTCCCTACACCGTCCTAAGCATGACATCCCTCACCAAGGATTGGTTTCTCCTTGCAACATGTCCAAAGTATATGAGAAGAAGCTTCAGAATCCTTGCCTCCAAGAAGCAGCCTGGTTTAACCTTCTCCAAGATGAACCTGTTCTTTTTCTTAGTAATCCATGGTATATTCAATACTCTTCTCCAAACCCACAGCTCAAAGGCATCAATTCTCTTTCTATCATACCTAGTCATTGTTCAGCTCTCTGACACATAACAAGTGATTGCAAAGGCCATGGAATATATCAGGTGCACCTTAATCTCCAGAGTGACAGCATTGCTCTTCAGTACTTTAGAGTGGTCCCTAACAGCAGACTTGCCCATTGTAATACATCTTTTCATTTCCTGGCTGCTGGGGCCAAGAGTGTTGACAATGGAGCCAAGCAAACTAAAGCTATTAACAGTTTTAATCTCTTCACCATCCATCCTGATGCTACCAATTGGTCCAGTGGTGAGAATCTTTGTCTTCTTGACATTGAGCCTCAATCCATACTGAAGGCTGTAGGACCCTCTGCAGCAAGAGCATCAGGTCCTCCTCAGTTTCACATTAGCTTCTCAAATAATTTGCTCAGCATGGAGACTGAATAGGTATGGAGAGAGGATATAGCCCTTTCTTAACTGTATACCTTTCTTAATGTTAATGTGGTATTCTTCTTCACTGTTCACATAATAGCCTAGGTATAAGTCTAGGTATAATAGTCTAAGTTTCGTATGAGCAAAATCAATTGTTCTGGGATTCCAGTTCTTCCCAATTTTAGCCATAATTTGCTATGATACACACTGTTGCATGTATCTGCATAGTCAATAAAGCACAAATAGATATTCTTTTGACATGATCATGACAAGCTGGTGCCAAAGACTCTAATGAACCTTGCTTGAACTTCATGTAGTTATAGCATTAGACGCAAACTCCAGATTGGAAGTCAGTCAAAATGAGAATAAAATGCTGCAAACATTTTTTAATAGTTGAGACATTAAATGTATAAAGTATAAATGTTGGAAAATTAGAAGTTGTGAAAATTAGAACACACGAACATCAAAATTTGAGGCATTGGTGAAGTGAGATGAACCAGTAGTAACCACTATGAATAAGACAAGTATATGGTATATTATTCCAAGAATGAAAAGCAGAAAAATTTACGGTATTGCATTTGTTGTTGTTGTTGTTGTTGTTGTTATGTGCCATTGAGTCGTTTGAAACTCATAGCAACCCTGCGTACAAAAGTCCTAAATACCGTTCTATCCTGTGCCAACCTCACTGTCTCAAACACATTCATTCCCACCACTCCATTCACAGAATCGATCCACCTCACTGAGGGTCTTCCTCTCCTGTGCCGTCCCTCCACTCTCCCAAACATGATGTCCCTCTTCAAGGACCAGGCCCTCCTTGCAATATGCCAAAAGTATGTCAGACGAAGCTTCAGAATCATTGACTCCAGGAAACATTCTGGCTTCATCCTCTCCAGGACAAACCTGTTTGTTCTCCTAGCAGTCCATAGTATATTCAACACTCTTCTCCAGCACCACAGCTCAAAGGCATCAATACTCTTTCTATCATCCCTATTCACTGTCCAACTCTCCGATGCATAGCACGTAATTGCAAAGACTATAGCCTGGATCAGGCGCACCTTAGTCTCCAGCCTGACGTTGTTGCTCTTCAGTACTCTTGAGAGGTCCCTCACAGCTGGCTTTCCCAATGCAATTCGTCTCTTGATTTCCTGGCTGCTGTTACCAAGAGTGTTGACTGTGGAGCCAAGTAAACTAAAACTGTTAACTATTTCAATCTCTTCACCATCCATACTGATGCTGCCAATTGGCGCAGTGGTGAGAATCTTTGTTTTCTTGATATTGAGCTTCAATCCATATTGAAGACTGCAGTCCTTGACATTCTGCAGCAAGCACTTCAGGTTCTCCTCAGTTTCAGTGAGCAGGGTTGTGTCATGTGCATAACGCAGGTTGTTGAGGCTTCTTCCACCAATCCTGATGCCACATTCCTCCTTGTACAGCACTGCATCTCGGATGATCTGTTCTGCATACAGATTGAAAGGATATGGAGACAGAATACATCCCTGATGGACACATTTCTTGATTTTGAACCATCCAGTGTCTCCCTGCTCTGTTCTGACGACTGCCTCCTGGTAGAAGTATAGGTTTCACATTAGCACAATCAAATGTTCTGGGATTCCCATTCTTCTCAGAGTCAGCCATAGCTTATTGTGATCCACACAGTCAAAAGTCTTTGCATAGTCAATGAAAGACAGATAGACATTCTTCTGGTATTCTCTGTTTTCTGCCTCTTCTAAATCCAGCCTGCACATCTGGCAGTTCTCTGTTAGCATATTTTTCCAAAAGTTTTTTGATAATTTTCAGCAGACTCTTGCTTGCATGTGATATCAATGATATTTTTTTATAATTTCCACACTCTGTTGGGTCACTTTTCTTTGGAATGGGAATAAATATAGATCTCTTCCAGTCAGTTGGCCAGCTGGCTGTCCTCCAGATTTCCTGGCACAACTTAGTGAGCACATCCAGGGAAGTGTCTGTTTGTTGAAATAAATCAATTGGTATGCAATCAACTCCTGGTGCCTTGTTTTTTGCCAATTCCTTCATAGTAACTTGAACTTCCTCCTTCATCACCATAGGTTCTTGCTCATATGTTATTTCATGAAATTCCTCTGTGTCAGCCAATTCCTTCTGATACAGTGACTCTGTGTACTCCTTCCTTCTTCTTTTTATACATCCTGGATTTTTATAGTTAAAAAAACTTTCAAGTTCTATCCTGTACATACAAGGAAGATCTATTACTATGACTACTATTTAAATATACATTCCAACTGTTAAAGTCAAAGAGGAGGAAATTAAAGAGTTTTACCAAATTTTGCAGTCCATAATTGACCACACATGAAGTACAGATGATTTAATTATAATTGGTGATTGGAATGAAAAAGAAACAATGAGAAAGAAATGGCAGGAATTATGGACTTGGTGACAAAAATTAGTCTGGAAATAGTGTGACCAAGTTTTGTACATTCAACAAATACCTTTTTTTGAAAACCACAAAATGTCACTTTACACATAAACCTCACATAATAGACTGCATAGGAATCAGATGTATTACATCTGTGGAAGGAATTGAAGAAATTAGATATCAGCAATCAAAACTAAGGTGCTGGCCATCAATGATTCATGTTCAAGTTAAATTGTGGCTGAAGATAATGAAAATAAGTACACAAGAAACAAAACACTATCTTGAATTTATTCCACCTGAATTGAAAAGTCATCTTTATGATAGGTTTGAAGCACTGAAGACAAATGATAGAAGACCAGATGTATTCTTAATTGACATCAATGATATGATCTATTAAGAGATGAAAAGGTCATTATAAAGACAAAGAAGAAAGAGAAAACTAAAATGGATTTCAGAAGATATTCTGAAAAATGTACTAGAATGTGGAAGAATCAAAACAAAAGCAAGAATTACTGAAGTAAAAGAACTGAACAGATATTTCAAAATCAGCTCAAAAAGACAAAGCAAATTGTTGTAACTGAATATGCAGAGAATAGGAATTGGAAAATAAAAAGGGAATAATCTACTTGGTATTTTTCAAGCTAAATTAAATGAAAGACAAATTCAAGCCTAGAGTTGCAATACTGAGTGAGTCAAATGTGAGAATGGCTACCCATGGTGGACAGTGTTTGGTGAAGCTCCCTATTAAAACAAGCTTGGAAGCAGGAGCGACATCCGCTTCCACGATAGCTTGCCTTGGGAAACCTTTTGATCTAGTGGACAGTAAGCCATGCTCGCAAGCCAAAGGTGGGTGACTCTACTCCACGGCCCTCAGGCCTGCCCTTAATTGTTTTTGGTGAAACATTCTTTTAGGTCGTGTAACCCTGGTATGTCCACTTGCTGTACAGAGGTAACTCGTGATCGCTATAAAGCCAAATGCTGTGACACTGATGAGTCAAATGTGATAATGGTGACTCATGGTGGACAGTGTTTGGTGGAGCTCCCCTATTAAAACAAGCTTGGAAGCAGGAGTGGCATCCACTTCCACAATAGTTTGCCTCGGGAAACCCTATGAACCTGGAGAAAGGACGAAAGTTATGCAGGAGGTGTGCAGGACTTTCATTCATAGGGTAGCAATGAGTCGCCTGCAATTAACAACAACAGCAACTATGGACTAAATCTTGAATGATCTAGAAAGCATAAAAGAAGATGGACAGAATACACAGAATCACTGTACCAAAAAGATTTGGCTAACACTTAAATATTTCAGAAAGTACCATATTACCAAGAGCTGATGGCAGTTAAGGAAGAAGTTCAAGCTGCACTGAAGGCACTGGCAAAAAATAAGGCCCCAAGAGTCAATGGGATACAAATCAACTTGTTTCAGCTGACAGGTTCAGCAAAAGTTGTAGCCTGTGGCAGATGAAGCCCAATGCCTATGCCAGGAAATTTGGATGACAATTGCCTGGCCAATTGACTGGAAGAAGTTAGTATTTGTTCCCATTCGTAAGAAAGGTGATCCAACAGAATGTAGAAATTATCAAACAGTATCAATCATATCACCTGCAAGAAAAATATTGTTAAGATCATTCAAAAACAGCAAAATAGTACACAGACAGAAATATTTACTTTAGAAAAGATAAACAATATGAGCAGAATACCCTTAAAGTAGACTGAGTTACTAGCTACCACAATGATTAAAAGTAGCACAGCAAGAATGTGAGAATTGTGCAGGATAAGATAGCATTACACTCTGTTATATGTGGGGTCTTTATGACACAAATCTGACTTAAGAATACAAAGTAAATTATTATAATGAAATGTGAAAAGAGCGGGAGCCAGAAAATCAAGATACAAACTAGTTCGACATTCCTTTATATAAAGGAACTGAAGAACAAATTCAGCCCTTGAGTTGCAATACTTAAGAGATAATACAGGCAGAGTATTGAATGATCCAGAATGCATTTAAGAAGATAGAAGGAATGCACAGAGTCACTGTCCCAAAAAGAATTGGATGACACAGAATTTCATTAAATAGCATATGACCAAGAGATAATGGTAGTAAACTAGAAAGCTCAAGCTGCTCTGAAGGAATTGGTAAAAAAACAAGGCCCCAGGAACTGATGGAATACTAACTGACATATTTCAGCAAACAAATGTTGTCCTTAATGTGTTCACTAAGTTGTGCTAAGAAATCTGGAGAACAGTTACCTTGCCAACAGACTGGAAGAGATCCATAATTAGTCTCATTCCAAAAAAGGTGACTCAACAGAGTGTGGAAATTATCAAATAATATCACTATACACAACACACTAAACAATATCCTCTCATCAAAAGAGAACTAACAAGCACGGAATGGGTTTAGAAGAGGCCGTGGCACTAGGGACATTATTGCAAATGTAAGATGGTGCAAAGACTACCAGAAAAATGTTTGTATTTTATTGACTAAGCAAAGGTATTTGACTGTGTGAATCATAACAAATTGTGGCTAACCTTGAGATCAGGAATCCCAGAATGCCTGATTGTGCTAATGTGACACCTTTATTTGGAATATGAGACAGCTGTCAGAACATATCAAGGAAACATTGCAAGTTTCAATATCAGGAAAGGATTGTGTCAGGGACACATCCTGTCTCAATACCTTTTTTGTCTATATGTAGAAGAGAGATAATTTGGGAGGCTAGTTTTTATGAGGATGAATATGGTATCAAAATCGGAGAAAGAATCAACAACTTGCATTATGCAGATGACGCAACTTTGCTACTGAACCTAAGGAGGACCTGAAGTATCTGCTCCAGAAAGTCAAGGACTACAGTCCTCAGTGTGGATTGAAGCTCAACATCAAGGAAACAGAGATTCTCACCACTGACCAATTGACAGAACCCTGACAGGCTGAAAAGAGACCAAGGTTGCAACCAATTTCAACTTGTTCAGATCCACAATCTTGAAAACAGCAGCCAGGAAATCAAAAGGCAAATTGGATCAGTAAAATATGCTGTCAAATATCCCTCCAAAGTGCAAAACAGCAAAGAAGTCAGTTTAGAGATTAAGGTGCACCTGATCCAGGCCATGGTCTTCACAATTACTTGCTGTGCATCGGAGAGCTAAAAAAATGCGTTGGGGGGAGGGGAGAAAGATTACAGAGAATTTATGCCTTTGAGTTATGGTCCTGGAGAAGTATTGAGCATACCATGAACTTCGAAGAGAACAAACAGGTCTATCCTGGAAAGGGTGAAATCAAGTTGTTCTCTGGAGGCGGATTTTGAAACTCTATCCCAGACATTTTGGGCATGTTGCCAGGAAGAACCAGTCCTTGGAGAAGGTCATCATGCTTGGAAGGGTGGAGCAACAAAGCAGGAGAGAAAGACCACAGATGAGATGGATTGACAAAGTGACTGTGGTAATGGGGCCAGGTGCACTGGAGACAGTGAGATTGACTCAGAATATGACTGGGTTTGGAGCTATTGTATATAGGGTTGATATGAGTCACATGGCCACTCAACAATAATAATAATAACATAATAACATAATAACAATGTGAAACACTATGAACAATTGTTGCTCTTTTCAATTACAGCAATCTTGCATCTACAACAAACATCTCTCTTTAAAATTGAGTTGGCATTGACCATCCCCTGGATTTTGTTTGTTTTTTTCTTTTGTTTTGGTTTGAGTTTTGTTGTAGTTGTTTTTTGTTTGCTTACATTGTTTTTCACAATATTTTCATTCACATTGTGTTTCATGTCATTATTCTTACGCATTATGTTTTATAAAAGTAATCACCATTGTATCTTGCCTTAATTATTACTCTGTCTTTTCACTTGGATCCTTCCCATTGGCTTTCCCCCAATGCCTTCCACCCACCAAAGTGTGCAACCCTATGGTCTTGGTACTACCTGTCCTCAGCCCTCCATTCCCTGAGTTCTCATACACATTTTACTAGTTATCATTCTATTTTTACAATAATGGTCTTACACAGTATTTGTCCTTATGAAATTGTGTTAGTACACTCAGCATGATGTTTTCTCCCAACTTATGCAGTATTTTTTGAAATTTTTGCCCCTTAGTGCTGGATAATGTTCCATTATGGTTTTGTACCACAATTTCTCAATCCATTTGGTTGTGGTTGGACATTTAGGTTGTTTCTATATTCTTGCAATGGTGAATGATACTACTATGAACATTGAAATCTACGAACTATTATAAAGGATGAACAAATGAAATTTCCATTTGTGTCTCAAGTCTAATTTCCTTGGGATATGTTCCTAGTAGTGGAATAACTGGGTCATGTGGAGTTTCTATGTTCAACTTTTTGAGGAAACATCAAAATGTTTTCCAGAGTGGTTGCACCATTTTACAATCCTATAAACAGTGAATGACAATTCCCACCTCCCTACATCCTTTCCACCATTTATTGATTGCTGCCATACTAAACTTTCTCACTACTACTCGAGTGAGATTACATATTTCGTTGTGGTTTTGATGTGTCTGTTGACCACCTGAATGTCTTCCTCTGTGAAAAGTCTTTCCATATCTTTTGCCCATTTTTAAATAGAGTTATCAGTCATTTTTTGTGGAGGTCCAGGAATATTCTGTAAACTTTTGTTATGAGACCCTTGTCTGAGATGCTATTGTCAAATGTTTGTTGCCAGTTGATAGGCTTTCTTTTCACTTTGGTGAGAAACATTTTGGATGAGCACAGAGATTTAATCTTTAGAAAGTCCCATTCATCAATTTTATCCACTCCAGATTATATGCTTCTGGCTGTATTTGGCATTCTCTTTATACCATAGGCTAAGCCTTCAGAGCTTGATCCGAGTTCATCTCTTACGAACTTTATGCTTTTGGGTTTTACTCCTAGGTCTCTGATCTACCTTGAGTTGATTTTTTTGTATGGTGTGAGATGTGGATCCTGTTTCCGTTTTCTGCAAGTCGCAGTCAAGGATTGCCAGCACTGCTTCTTGAAGAGGTTGTCATTTCCCCATTTGATAGATTTTATTTTCGTGTTGAGTATTAGTTGACCATAGATAGCTGGATCCATTTCTGGGCTCTCAATTCTGTTTCATTGGTCTATGTGTCTGTCATTGTACAAGTACCATGTTGTTTTGGTTACTACCACAGTATAGTGGGTTTTGAAGTCATGGAGTTTATGTCTTCCACTTCATTTTTATTTTTCAGGAGTACTTTGGGTATTCAGGGTCTCTTTACTCTCAAAATAAACTTGACAATATCTCTTTTTGATCTCCTTGAAAAATAAATATAGTAGGATTTTATTACATGTAGATTGCTTTTGGTAGAATTATCATTTTCACAATATTGAGTCTTCCTATCCATGAATAATGGACATTTTCTCATTTATTTAGGTCTTTTATTGTGTCTGGTGGAAATGTTCTGTAGTCTTCTTTAAACAGGTCTGTCCTGACTCTAGTTAGATTCACTCCCAAGTATCTTAATTTTTGGCTATTTTAAATGATATTGCTTTCTTAGTTTCCTTCTTTTTGTTTTCTTTGTTACTGTAGAGGAATCCCACTAATTTTTGGATATCGATCTTGTATCCTACAACCCTACTAAACTGGTCCACTAACTCTAACAATCTTTTTTGTTCAATCCTAGGGATTTTCTGTGTACACTATCATATCATCCACATATAACAACAGTTTAACCTTCTCTTTGCCAATCTGGATATCTTTTATTTCCTTCTCTTGTCTAATTATCCTAGCAAGTACTTCCAATAGAATATTGAATAGAAGTGGTGATAGTGGGCATCTTTGTCTGATCCCTGTTCACAAGTAAAATACTTTCAGTCTTTCTCCATGAAGAATGATATTTGCCATTGGTTTTGCATGCATACTTTTCATTACCTTGATATTCCCTTCTATTCCAATTTTGCTGAGTGTCTTAATCAGGAAAGAGTGTTGAATTTTATCAAATGCCTTTTTTTTTAGCCATCAGTTGCTAAAATCATATAATTCTTGTTATTTTCTTTGTTAATGTGGTGAATTAAGTTGATTGGTCTTTTTATGTTGAACCTTCCTGCCTAAATGTTATGAATCCCAGTTGTCATGACTAATTTTTTTAATGTGCTTTTGGATTCTAATGGCTTTAAGATTTTGTTAATGATTTTTGTGTCTATGTTCATGAGATACATCGGTCTGTAGTTTTCTTTTTTGGTAATATCTTTGCCCATGTTTGGGTCGTACTTACGTTATAGATTGTCTCTGGGAATGATCCTTCTTTTTCTACTCTTTTAAATCATTTAAGTAGAATTGGTTATGATTCTTCTCTGAATGTTTGGTAGAATCAGCCATAAAGCCATCTGGTTCAGGAATTTTTTTGTGGAGGAGTAATTTTTTTTCTTTTTATTATTAATTTAAATGAAAATTTAGAGCTATTTTGGATTTCCACTCATTCATTGTTTCACATTTCTCGCTTGTTGTACAATCCCTCCCCCAAATCCATTCCATTATGCAGCCTTTGTTCTGGACTCCTGTCATGATAACAATACCTAATCATATATCTCTTTTAAACAGTTATCTCTCTCATCTGTTTCAATGAGGTATGCATAATTTATCCCACTTTCTCAGTCTCTTCCCAACCCCAATGTTAGTCCTGTGCAGTATTTGTTCTTTTGTGACTGAGATATTTCACTCAGCATAATGTCCCCCAGGATCACCCATTTTATATAGTATTTCATGAGCTCCTTGTTTTTCAATGCAGCATAGTATTCCATTGTGTGAAAATACCACCGCTTCTCTATTCTTTTTTTGATGGGCACTTGAATTATTTCTAATTCTTTGCTGTTGTAAACAAAGCCACAATAAACATGGTCGTGCATATATCTGCGTGGGTGGCAGTTATGGTTTCTTTGGGGTATATTCCAAGTAGTGGAATTGCTGGGTCAAATGGTATTTCTATTTGCAACTTTTTAAGAAAATGCCATACTGCCTTCCACAGTGATTGCACCATTTTACACTCCCACCAACAGTGAATAAGGGTTCCAGTTTCTCCACAACCTCACCAATATTTGTTGTTTTCTGTTCTGTTAAATTTTGCTATTCTTACTGGGGTGGTTGGATATCTCATAGTCTTTTTATGACCTGATCAATTTCCTCTTTTGTGATAGGTTTGTTCAAGTGTTCTATATCTGACTGTCAGTCTGGATAGGGCATGAATTTCAAGGAATTTGTCCATTTCTTCTGTTTTCAGTTGTATCATAGTATAGCTTTTCATAATATTCTGATATTATAGATTTAATTTTCTCTGATTCTGTTGTAATATCACTTTTATATTAATTAATTGAGTTATTAGTGTCTTCTCTTTTTTCTTTTATTAATGCCAATAGTTTGTCAATTTTATTGACCCTTTCAAAAAACCTGCTGCTAGTTTTATTGATGGTTTGATTTTTCCCCCTGTATCCTATCTCATTGATTTCAGCTCATATTCTTATAATTTTCTTTCTTTTAGAGGTTGCAGGATTAGATTGTTCTTCTTTTTCTTTTTTATGAAGGTGTTCAGTGAGATAACTGTCTGTCTTCATTTTTTTGTGTGTTTGTCTATGAACTGGCCCCTGAGGACTGCTTTAACTGCATCCCAGTGATTTTTGTATATTGTACTTTCACATCACTTGTTTTGTGGAACATTTTTATTTCATTTTTTATTTCTTCTATAACCCAATCATGTTCTAGTAGGATGTTATTTAGCTTCCACATTGGTAGTTTTATAAACTTTATCCTCTTGTGGTTATTTTCTAGTTTTATGACATTATAGTCTGGAAAGATACTTTGTATTATTTCAATGTTTTTTAATTTGTTGAGGCTTGCTTTGTGTCCCTCATATGTGATCAATTCTAGAGAATTTATCATACGCACTTGAGAAGAAAGTGAATTGAGTTTTAGTTGAGTGCAATACCCTGAATATATCCACAAGTTCTAGTTAGCTGAATGTATACTTTATTTATTCTTCATCTTTGTTAAGTTTGAGTTGATCTGTCCTTTGGTGAGAGTGGTGCTTTAAAGTCTCCCACCACGATTGTGGTGCTATTTTTTTCTTCTATTCTATTAAAACTTGTTTTATGTATTTAGCAGGTCTTTCATTTGGTGCTGCATGTATGATGACCAATGTTATGTCTTCTTGATCTTCTGTGACTTTAAATATTATATAGTGTCCTCCCTTATCTTTTATGATGGTTTTCATTCTGAATTCTATTTTATCAGAGATAAGCATTGCCACTCCTGGGTTTTTTCTCATTTCTGATTTTTGTGGATGTCATTTGCTTGGAGTTTTTTCCCCAGCCTTTGATTTTGAGTCTTTCTCTTCATTTCTTAGATATATCTCTTGTAGACAACATATGGATGGACTTTGTTTTTTTATCCATTCTACTCTTTTCCTCTTTATTGGTGCATTTAGTTTATTCACATTGTGATTAATAAAATGCCAGGTTTAGTTATAGATATTGTGCTGTTTCTTGTTACTATGGTCCATCTGCTTTCCTTTGGTATTTCTGTGTAAAGAATTTCCCTTGAGAGTTATTATGAATTTGTTCTTGTTTTCAAAATTTCTTAAGTTCCTTATTTTCTGCAAACGATGTGATTTCTCCTCCATATTTGATGAAGAGCTTTGCTGGGTACAGAATTCTTAGCTGGCTATTGTTTTATCTAAGCTTTCTGGATATGCCATCCCACTGTGTTCTTGCTCACCCGGTTTTTGCTGAAAAATCAGAACTTAATCTAATTGTTTTTTTCCTTAGTGGATGATTCTGTTTTTCTAATGCCGCTTTCAATACTCTAACCTTATCTTTTATTTTGGATAATTTAACTATGATACATCTTGATGTTTTCCTTTTTTGAGTGTAGTCCATTTGGTGTTCTCTGAGTTCTTAAACATGAATTTCATTGTTCTTCATACCTAGCAAGTTTTCTTCTAGCACCTCTTCCATAATTTTCTCAGTGATTTCCCTAACCCTCTCATATTCTGGAGTTCCAATCATACATATTTTATTCCTTCTAATGCCATCTCACTTAATTCTAATGTGTTTTTGTTATTTTCTTTATGTCTTATTTCTGATTTTTCTTCTGGTATGTTTCTGTTGAGGTTCTTGTCTTCCAGCTCACTGACTCTCTGCTCCATCTCCTTTGTTCTACATTTTTGTCCTTCAAGCATATGGATGCTTCTGAATTTTAGTCTCAATATTCTGAATTTCATTTTTACACATTTCTGTTATTTTCAATATTGTGTTAGCTGTACCCTCTCTATCTTGTGATGATTTTTTTAAAGTTCTTGTACCTCTTTATCTGTACTTTCAATTCTTCCACTATCTTTAACATTTCCTTCCATAGGCGTGCAGGTTCCTCCTCATCAATATATTTCTTCTACTCTGTGTCTCTGGAGTGTTTGCTTTCTTAGTGATTTCCATTGTTTCTTCTTTCATTTGCAACTTCTTCCATAGCTGGTCAAATAACCCTCATCAATATATTTATTTTTTTTAAATACTGGTTTATTTGCAAAATTTGAATGCATTTTTTTACACTGGATCTTTCCCATTTCCTTCCGCACCCCCATCAAACTGTGTGACCCTATATTTAATCTCCTACCCTGGCCATCCTCACCCGTCCTCTTCCACCCACTGCCCTCCTTTTTTATCTTCATACTCATTCTACAATAATAGTTTTATACAGTATTTGTCCTTAAGAGACTGAGTTAACTCACTCAGCATAATGTTCTCCAGTCACTCCAAGTTAGGTAGTAATTACAAAATCATTGCTACTGTATGAATGTGTCATAATATCTCAATCCATTCTATTGGGGTTTGACATCTGGGCTGTTTCCAAGTTCTTACGATGGTGAATAATGCTGCTATGTACATTGGTGTATAAGTCTCTGTGCCTCAGTTCTCATTTTCTCAAGGTATATTTCAAACAGTGGAATAGCTGGGTCATATAGAATTTGTATGTTCAGCTTTTTGAGGAAGTGCCACACTGCCTCCAAAGTAATTATACCATTATACAATCCCACCAACTATGTACAAGAATTCCTATCCCATACATCAATCAATTTATTTCTTCTGTTTCTCTACCTCTAGGTTATTCCATTAATTTGTGGCTTTATTGTTTCTTCTATCATTTGTGCTTTCATATGTAGCTGTTCAAATGTGTCCCCATCAACATATATAATCTGCCTTCTTGACTTTGGTATATTCATGAAGTCTGCAATATTATCTGCTTTTTTTGTAGAAGACAAAATTTGGTTTTTTACAGTGTTTGTAGGTGTCTATTGCTTTCTCCATGTTGTGTGGATATTACTTGGTAAGTATTAGGCGGTTTCTATTGTGTCTGCATAAGTTGTTGGTGATTCTTGTCTTTATATTATTGATTAAAATGTTCAGTCTATGGGGTGAGCCACTTACTCTAATGAAAGTCTTTTCTGGGAAAGTTTGCCTTTTTTGAGGTCCTTGAGGTACTCTCTGTTCTGCACTGCAGCCCATCAGGAATCTCACCTTGATGTACTCCCTGTTGCCAACTTTAATGTCCTACTTTGTGAATAACGTGGCTAAATGGTATGAGACCAGGTGCTGTACTCATACACCTTTTCTCCTGAAGCTTGAAGTCTTCCTTTGCCTCTTTCTTTGTTAGGAGATCAGAGATCAGGGATGCCAGCTCAAGCAGCTTGTGTGAAGGAGGGGTCTCAAGTCAACCCTCCCTCTTGTAGAGAATTGAAAAATTCTTTCCCCTTCTTGTAGCTCTGTGTCCCAAAGCTTCTTACCTTGTTTGGCCCCAGAGACAAGGAACCCCAAATGTAGGGATCTATAACCCCAGAGAAGCCTCAGTTCTGTCTCCCTCATCCCCAGAGTTTTTATGGGCTATAAATGCTTGGAAGGAGATAATAATTTTAATTTTCTGTACTATAAGTTTGCTAGTGACAAATTCTCTCTGGTTTTGTCTTTATATAAATCTATTTATCATGTTTTCAATTTGGAAGACTCACCCTTCCCCACCCCACATTCGGAATCTATGTTGATAAGCCCCAGATCCAGCCAGTCATTAGTTCCTTAGCTCATCAGACAACTGGAGGTGTCTTGAACAATATCCTGATAAGAATTACTTATAAAAGATAATTCCTTCCATACCCATTGATCCTCAGTCTAGAAAATATTCAACTGTTTTTATTATAAAGTTCAGTGATGGCAATCTAAAAGTTGCTACTTTTAAGATAGCTTAACTTCTCTGTCTGCTTTAAAATTTTTCTCCTGTTTTTACATAGTTTTTCTATCATATAACTAGCTAATACCTTGTGTTAAATCTAAAAAAGTTTCAAGTATTATGACTTGAAATATTAATTACATCCTTTTATTTATCTGTGTCTCCAGCTATTTATATTTATGACAGATCCTTGCATCATATTCTTATTATTAATTTATTTTTCCATTTTCATTCTTTGTAAATGTCATGTAAAAATGCCTCCTGGCTTCTTTAGAAAGAATTCATATATTATTTTTAAATGTCTAATGTTCAGCTTATTTGAACACTAAATTTTTGTTCAAGTGTTCTATTTTTTAGCTTGTAAATTTACATTGGGAATTTCTTATTTCCATTTTTCTTCCAAATTTGTAATTTTCTTCCATATTATATCTTTTTAATTTTGTAAATTAATAATTATAATTATCTTTAAATCTTTTTCTCTTAACTTTGTCTTGATACTCATTGCATCAGTTTAATTCTCCCCCAACTCCGGTTTGATTTTTTCATTGTTTTAGCATCCTATAATTGTTTTAATTGAGTGTCAAATATTTTAAATCCAGAGGAATAGTAGCTGAAATTTTGAAGATAATCATAAAAGCTAAACCTAGAAATAATTAATTTATATTTCAAGAGTAAATTTGGTGAGGAAGGTGCAAATAATTCTTTAATTTTATACTATTTTTTTTACTTCTTAATTTTTTTCTTGGTTTTTTGTGTTTGTTGTAAAATTTCCTACATTTTAAACTTATATAGTCTTCCACTTTGATAAAATTATTTGCATACCTTATACCTTATTTCATTCATTTCCTTTTTGTTTTATATAATCGTTTCTGCATGATTTTTATGTTATATTTAATATTTTGTGTTATACATAATAATTACTACTGATCTATTACTTGTATCTCCGTGTTTCTCCAAGTCCCCATTGTACCTTACTTATTTTTTCATTCCATCCACCCACTAATCTCTGTTGTGCTAGTGATTTCCTCTTCCTTCTTCTTCCATTCCTCTCAGTCCTTTTCCTTTTTAAATAGTTATATACAAATATATATTTACTATTTGAAATAGCGGTGTTGTCTTTATTTTTCCCAGGTTGATACTGCCTTGTCTTGGTCCTTGTATTGGTCTTTCCATTTTATTAAATATTTTGAATAGATATTACACCCTTATAACCGTATCATTTAAAAATTATAAATAAAAATATGTTAATACGTAATATGTTTTATAATTTTAAAATGTTGTTGTTATATTTTGTTATATATTGTTGTGAAATACATATTAGCCTATCCAAAAGGGAATTGGCTACTTTCGTCACTAAAATGATCAGATTCTGTGGTAGATTTTGAGAATCTCACCACCAGCAAAGGAAAAGCAGGAATGCAGTGTGTGCCTGTTGGGGCCAGAGATTCTGTGCCAGCCAGACCTACAAGAGAAAGCAACAGTTCAGCAGCAGTTAAAAACCACATACCCAATGTGAGGCAGATAACGTGTTGGTACTGCTACTCTAGGGAACTAAATTCTGAAGCCTTCAAAAAGTGTTGGAGGACTGGTGGGGAGAGGTCATAATCAGCAGGACTGAGTGTAAAACATAGATCCAAAACCATGGTATAAAACCATGAAGGACTATAAGCATGCTTCAGAAGCTGCCCTGCCTGATATAGTGTATCCTGTTGCCAGCTTAAACTTATCCTACTTTAACCTGAGTTATATAACCTTTTGACTTAGTGAATAAACCCCATAATTTTGAGTATGCATCAATGTGCTCTATGAGCTATTGCAATGGATTTTAGAACCAGTAAAGCAGTAAGTATGATGTTCGAACACCTAGAAAGAGGCGCAGGAACATGGAAACCTCAAAGAAATTGGTTTTATGTTATGGATGTTATTGACAGAGACAATTCCTCCTTGTGGAGTTAGTAAAGGTCAGACATGGCTGTCCCTGTTGTCCTTGCTCCTTTTGCACCGTCGAATACATGCAATCCATGATGTTGTTTGTTGTTATGTGCCATCGAGTCGCTTGCAGCTCATAGCAACCCTATGTCCAAGAGCCCTAAACACCGTTCTATCCTGTGCCATCCTCGCCGTGTCAAATACATTCATTCCCACCACTCCACTCAATAAATCGATCCATCTCATTGAGGGTCTTCCTCTCCTGTGCTGTCCCTCCACTCTAGCAAACATGATGTCCCTCTCCAAGGACCAGTCCCTCCTTGCAACATGCCCAAGGTATGTCAGACGAAGCTTCAAAATTCTTGACTCCAAGGAGCATTCCGGCTTCACCCTCTCCAGAACAAACCTGTTTGTTCTCCTATAAGTTCATGGTATATTCAACACTCTTCTCCAGCACCACATCTCAAAGGCATCAATTCTCTTTCTATCATCCCTATTCACTGTCCAACTCTCTGACACCTAGCACGTAACTGCAAAGACTATAGCCTGGATTAGGCGCACCTTAGTCTCCAGCCTGACATCATTGCACTTCAGTACTCTTGAGAGGTCCCTCACAGCCGACTTTCCCAGTGCAATTTGTGTTCTGATTTCCTGAATGCTGTTACCAAGAGTGTTGATTGTGGAGCTAAGTAAACTAAAATTGTTAACTATCTCAATCTCTTCACCATCCATACTGATGCTGCCAATTGGCCCAGTGGTGAGAATCTGTTTTCTTGATATTGAGCTTCA
>NW_006399944.1:828467-856420 GCF_000299155.1 Elephantulus edwardii | reverse complement strand
AGATTTCCTGGCACAACTTAGTGAGCACATCCAGGGCAGTGTCTGTTTGTTGAAATAAATCAGTTGGTATGCTGTCAACTCCTGGAGCCTTGTTTCTGCCTATTCCTTCGTAGAAACTTGAACTTCCTCCTTCATCAACATAGGCTCTTGCTCATATGTTATTTCATGAAATTCCTCTGTGTCAGCCAATTCCTTCTGATACAGTGACTCTGGAGATACGGACTCATTGGAGAAGCTCAATATCAGCAGTGAAAACCAGGCCAGGTGCTGATTGTGGGACAGAGCACCAACTACTCATATGTAAGTTCAAGCTGAAGTTGAGGAATATTCAATCAAATCCACGGGAAACAAGATTTGACCTTAAGTTTGTTCCGCTCGATTGCAAAACCATCTCAGGAACAGGATTGAGGCCTTGAGCACCAATGAGCGTAGACCAAATCAGCTCTGGAATGATATCAAGAAAATAGTCCATGAAAAATGCAAAAGATCATTACAAAGACTAAAGAAGAAGAAAAGAACAAGATGGATGTCAGATGAGACTCTGAGTATTGTGTTAGAGTGCTGAGAAGCCAAAGGTAAAGGAAGAAGTCAAGAAATCAAAGAGCTGAACACAAAATTTCAAAAGGCAGCTCAGGATGACAAAGCAAGATACTATAATGAAATGTGCAGAGAACTGGAGTCAGAAAATCAAAAGGGCCCGAGTCACTCAGCGTTTCTTAAGCTGAAGGAGTAGAAAAACAAATTTAAATCACTGGTGGCAATACTTAAAGATAATTTGGGTAGACTATGGAATGATCCAGGAAGTGTCAAAAGAAAATGGAAGGAGTTCAGAGAGTCACTGTATCAGAAGGAATTTGCTGACACAGGAATTTCAGTCCATAATAGAAGAAATTAAAACAAAATCAACTTTAATATAACATCATTTGACAATAATACAGGGGCCTAGCACAAGAAGCTGCACTGCAATTCTGAAGGTACACAGTTCGAGGCCACCAGTTGCTCTGCAGGAGAAGGATGGGCAATCTCCTCTGAGGCAATTAGCTGCCTCTGCAAACCCATAGAAGGAACAGATATGGCTTGGTTCCAACTCTACACAGCACACCAACAATATAGTAATAATAGTTAGTACTAATTCATTTATTTTGTGAAAGAAAATCTTTAGGCCATGATATTATTCTGACTATTGATAAACTAACTATAATGGAATTGGTTCATACAGTATGCAAACTCTAATTCAAATAAATAGTATACAAATAAAGTGTTTCAGGTCCTGAGGAAGCCAACTGAGTAAAATTGATACATGCCATCAAAATAAGTTTCTTTCTAAATATAATTTCTTTGATAATTGTTTTCGAGATTTCTTTTTCCCATGTTCACTTGGAAGCTTACATAATTTATTAAAGTCTTTGGACTGTGCCCAAGATACAGAAAAGCCAGAAAAACACTTTTTAAAAAAAATGTTCAATAACTGCAAATTGCTTTGTTCAGTAAACTTCCCTTCCTATAGCTATATATGAAACCTACCAGGAGGCCATACCTGTGTAAATAGAGAAAATAGAAAACTTCTTGTCCCTCAGCAAGTCATAAAGCTGTAGTTTATAACATGTTACCATATTAGAAGGAGAAGTATTTTCACCAACAACATGAAACACAGACTTATCTCAGAGTGTCGGACTTACATGTAAGGACCATGCTTTCAGTATTAAAATTAATTCCCATTATAATTTACAGTGTATTTTAAAAATGCTTTGTCCAAAATAGCTTTCCAATTTTGTCCTATTCTTATTTGCTTTACACATTAACTACAGTTAATGAAATTAATTACTGAATATTATTTTCCATGTCAAACTATGAAAAATTAAATAATTTATATGCCTAGTTTTTGCGTGTGTATGCGCTTTATGTGTGTGTGTGTATCTGTGTGTGTGTGTGTGTTTTCTTATCAACTAGCTTCAGATAACTTTTGAAAATAATTGAAAAAAATTAACAAATTCTTCCAAAAGCACTTACATTGTTGATAGATTGACAGGCATTATTAAAATTTTGTAGAGCTCAAGAGGTCCAAAATGGTTTGGAACTGAGATCTTCTTTTCTGTATCTTTCCATTTGCAGAAGATAAGCAAGAGGAGACAAAGCTGGCTATAAGCTTGCCTACTGTGGCCATAGTTGACATTTTCCCCCATAGGCTCTACTTCAGAGCAATTGCTATATTTATAAAGGTTCTGATTGGTCATAACATTCACTATGCTGGGGGGGGAAACCTTCATTCTCAAGTAAAACAGTTAATTTTCACCAATCCGTGATTGGAGCCAAAAGCTCCTAACCTTGGCTAACTTTTTGGTCATAAGTAGGGTCTTGGCATGTAATGTGGCTGAGTCATTGTAAATTCATTTCTACTGTCAGCAAAATCTCAGAGCACATGCCCCACAGATGGCGGGTAAGTGACATTTCCATGTATAAAATGGAATGCATTTAAAATTATCTCATTTTGATTTAACGTAAGCTAAGTCTTTGAGATCAGAATTAAGTTTCACCCAACATCTATTGATCACTGACAAACCTAATTCAAGCACAATAGCTAGTTTGGAGAAGAAATTTTTGAGCTTCATAAAGCCACTAAAAATAATCTTGATGGATTAATTGCAGGAAAAGTTTTAATATGTATTAATTTTTGCAACATTTATTCCCTCTTTTTTTACTATAAAAGTTTTAAGGACAATAATAAGCAAGCTATGATTTTTCTAAAAATATTCTCTGCAAAGTGCCTAAATACCAAAATTTTGGAACTGAAATAAAGAAATTTCTAAAATATTATTATTAGCCTCTTTAAAGTTTGTTCCTCTTTGAAAAACAGAATAATGTTTCTACTTAAGTAATTGCTTTAATACTGTGTAATTTTCCCAACATGGTGTTAGAGAAAAGAACTGAATATCCCTTAGACTGTCAAAAGAACAAACAGGTATGTCTTGTATTGCATAGTGACACTGTTGTAAAACGGGACTGACATCGGGGTTGGGAGGAAACAGAGAAAGATGGGACAAATTATGTATACTGCATTGAAACAGATGAGGGAGAGAACTGTTTAAAGGGGATATGTGATTAGGTATTATTGTCATGACAGGAGCCCAAAATGAAGGCTGCATCGTGGAGTGGACTTGGGTGGAGGGACTGAATAACAGTGAATGAATTTTTCTTTTACTTTTCAAAGAGAAGAGTGAATTGAGGGGAGGAAATCCAAAACTTTGGAAATCCAAAGTCTCTGGAACCTTTCATTAAAATTAATAATAAAAAAAGAACACTGTTCGTGTTATTAAGATTTATTTACACAATAAAAATGGTGTAAAATTTGAAAAAATTGCTGTCTGTCCCATAAGTTTTCAAGTTTATGAAGTCTTGTGTCTATAAGCTCTTCTTACCAAAAATAAAGATTTTTTTTTAAAAAGGTGAAGCCAGAGTGCTTCATGGAGGAAAAGATGGTAAAACTTTGTCTCTCATACTATGGACGTGTTGCTATGAGAGGTTATTTCTTGGAAAACAGTATTTTGTTTAAAAGGGTGGAAGGTCTGTAAAAAAAGTGGAAGACTGAAGATGAACTGACATGGTGATTGCAGCAATGGGCTCAAATGTATCAGAGATGGTGTGGATGTCACAAGATTGGGTGGGATTCAGGTATGTTGTTCATAGAGTCTCTATGACTCATACCAGTCAATATCCACTCATAGAAATTCTGCAACAGATCAGAACTATCCCATAAAGTTTCCAAAGTTGTATTTTTCCTGAAGATTTTGCTATTTTCCATCTATAGAGTATATTGCTCACTCACTTTCATTCATTGTGGTCCAATTAGAATTGAATCAAAACTGATCTTCCAGCAAGTTTTGAGCCTATTAATTACACAAGAAAGGATATTCATCTTTCTCCCATGGAGTCTATGATGGCATAGCAGTAGGATTAGCAGCGCAATTCCGTAAAAACTACACCACCAGATAGACAGTATTTTGAAACAGTAGACCTTGAAGTTTGTAACAGTCAAATGTTTAACCACAGTGTCAACAGGGTTCCTCTTAGAACTTTTAATAATTAAAATTATAAATAATGCAGATAATTATTAATTAAAAAGTTATAATCTTCCCAGAAAAACTATGCTAGTTTTAAAGAGTTCTGTTGCACTTAAATTCAGTGTTTTCTTTTTCATTTGAGTTCTTAAAGAATTTACCAATATCAAAGCTGGTGTACTATACAATGTATGCTACACCAGTGTACATATCAAGAATAATAAAAGAGAGATATATTTATTGGCAATAATAAATAAGTAATTATATGAATAAATTATAAAAAATATGACTATCTGAAAAATGATGATAAATGAAAGCTGTTAACACTGAAAAAATGTTAGTTAGATTACTAAAAATAATGGAAAATACCTGTGCTGTCAAAAACTTTGAAAATTGGCTTTTCTAGTCATTGAGTTAGCCCCCACTGGAGAAAATAGTCTCCAGCTACCTTAACTGTGAACTCATGCTCTTACAAATCATCAAGAGCTGTGGCACCAATATAGGAGAGGGTTTTCCACACTGTGGAGGAACTGTGAAAACACTTAAAGTTGTAGTGTACAGAGGATGAAGAGATGATGGCACTGCTGTGAAGTAACTGTGGCAAGGTGCAACCGGAAGAACCTTGGAGACTGGACTACAGCCACAGGTTTTGTTTGCTGGTGATTGAAGAAAAAGCTGGGAGTAACTTCTCTGAGGTTGGGTTTACTGCACAACTGAAAAAAACAGAGATTTATCTATGCTGCTTAATGCAACCTAGAATTAATTTCATTTATTAACTGAGAAGCTTGCTGCATGTACTAATTGAGAAATTGTACCTTGTTAATCTGGCTTGGGGCTTCTGTACTAAACCTGGACTAGCATTGTGTGATATTCTCTGCCTCCCTCACTCCTAAAGCTATTTCCCTAGTAAATCCCGCAACTGTGAATAAAGTCTGTGAGTTAAGTTGCAATGAACATTAGAGACCCAATAATTGGTAGAATAGGTGCATGAGCATTTAAGGTGTCATGTCTGACTATGTAGCTGTTTGTGTGGTACTATGTTGCAGACCGAGGGTAAAGTAATTTTATAATTATTAACAATGAGACAGAAAGCCGGGAATGAGATAGGCCAGAGAGCATAAAACAGGGGGCCAGCAGTTCTCAATGAAGACCCCAGCCAAGCTTCTCTGTTATCTTTATTGAAAATTATCTGGAAGTAAATCACAAAGATCATTCAATGCAAATGAAGCCAAGCTCTTTCTATTGAAAAACTTCTGCTTGACTCAGGAGGGAGGGGTTAGCAAATGCAAGAATCTGGTAAGCCCTTAAGGATTGCTTTAGTGCCTCAGTGTGAACTCTAGCTTGAGCCATGATTCCCCCACATCCTGAAATAGCACTCAGTTTATTACAAATATTTAGTATTGGCTTCCCATAGTACTATGGATATTCTTAATGGGCACAGTTCTCCTTTATGAAACAGATAGAAGTCAGATTAGGCCATTCTCAGATTGAACCTACTCCTTTTGAAATACTTCAATTAAGTCTATCAAAATTACACTGAAGGACAGAATAAAAAGAAGTTTTATACATGTTTGCATAAACTTATCTTAATATATTGAATCTACCTGCTGAACTTTCATAAAAGATACATAATAATTCACCAGTAAGTCAAAACATTCAAATTTATATAAACATTAAAGGAATTGAATTGTAAGTCGTTTCAGCTTTATGATAACATCTTTTTAAAGAGAAACTATTATCTTTCTTCATAAAAAAGTACGAACAACCTTCACATTTAAATGGGGGGAAGGGGAGAAAATACCAATATTCATAGGTAACCTGGAACATTTACCTCTGCCCAGACTAGACATTGGCATAATAGTTCTCTAAATATACCTGGCCCTTGTTCATAAAACACTTGGATATAGCTTTAAAATTCAAGAGTTTCTGGGACATGATTCTAACAAATATTACAAAGAAAAAGAAAAGATTATTTTCTAACTACCATTCCTTGGAGAAGGACATCATACTCAGAAGGGTGGAGGGACAGTGCAGGAGAGGAAGATCCCAAATGAGATGGATTCATACAGTAACTAGGGCAATAGAGGTAGGTATATCAGGGTAAGTGAGACTGACTCAGGGCAGGGAAGGCTTCAGAGCTATTGTACACAGGGTGGCTATGAGTCACAGGTGACTTGATGACACATGACAACAACAAAACAGAAACAAATGTCCAAAGTAATTGAAATTTATTCAGGACATAATACACAGTAATTGGTGAAGAAATCTAAAGTTTGCCTTGAACCAGCTCAAATGTATGTCTGTACTGTGACAGTAAGACATCGTTTGTGTGCTAGGTGACACAAAGATTTCTCCTTCTTGCTAACCGACACTCACTCAAACCATATGCCAAACGCTAAAGTTGTTGAAATGTCCAAGTTAAAAAAGATTCAACTATGACTGAAAATCTAAAAAAAAAAAAATTAGTCTTAAGCAGTTATAGGAAATAACAAAACCTTTACAATTAGAAGTAATCAAAGAATTTAATAATTTTAGGGGAAGAATTTTCAATTGTCTAATAGGGAAGTAGTGTATGATAGAGTATTTTATAATTATTAGAAACTATGCTTTCAAAAGACATAATATCAAGAAAATTCTTAGGATGCTAAATTATTTTAAAATAAATCATATAACTATATATTTTGTATAACTCTAATTTTTATAATAAAATGTGCTTTTTATTATTGAACATCCTTCTAATGTTTGGAGAGCTTTCTTCTTCTTAAGTTTATGTGGGAGTCAAGTTGTTGCTGTTATGTGTCTTTGAGCTGCCTGTGATCTATAGCAACTCTATGTACAACACCTCTGAACTCTATCACGTCCGGAGTCAGTCTCACTAATTCCAACCCACCAACCCCACATTGTCCCAGTTACTGTATAAATCCATCTCATCCAGGGTCTTCCTCAACTGCGCTGTCCCTCCACCCATCCAAGTTTGATGTCCTTCTCAAAGGACCAGTCTCTCCTGGCCACGTGCCCAAAGATGTGAGACAAAGCTTCAAAATCCTACCATCCAAGGACAAACTTGGTTTCACCCTGTCAAAGACAGGTCTATTTGTTTTTTTGGAAGTCCATGGTATGTACAAGACTCTTCCTCAGCATCAAAATTCAAAGACATCAACTCTTCGTTTGTTATCCTTTCTCTTTGTCCAGCTCTCTGTTCTATCACAAATAATTGTGAAGACCATGACCTGGATTAGGCACACTTTAGTCTCTAGACTAACATTGATGGTTTTCAGCACTCTGAAGAGGTCCCTGACAGCAGATTTTCCCAATGCAATTTGTTTTTTTTTATTTCTTAACTGCTGATGTTAAGCGTGTTGTTGGTGGAGCTGAGCAAATTGTAACTGTTATCAACCTCAATCTCCTCTCCATTTATCATAGTGCTGCCAATTGACCCACTGGTGAGAATTTTTGTCTTCTTGATGTTGAGTTTCAATCCATATTGAAGGTCCTTGACCTTCTGGAGCAAGTGCTTCAGGTCTACAGTTTCAGCAAACAAGGTTGTATCATCTGCATAACGTAGCTTGTTGATGAGTCTTCCTCCAATTCTGATTCCTGATGATACATTCCTCCTCATAAAGCCCTGCTTCCTGAATGATCTGTTCTTCATATAGATTGAAAAGGTATGGAAACAAGATGCATCTTTAATGCACTTCTTTCCTGATTTTGAACCATGCAATATTCCTTGCTCTGTCCTGAGGACTCTTTCCTGGTACCAATATAGGTTTTGCATAAGCACAATCAAGTGTTCTGGGACTCCCATTTTTCTAAAGGTTAGCCACAATTTTTTGTGATCCATAGTCATATATATATATTTTCATAGTCAATGAAACACAGATAGACATTCCTCTGGTACACTTTGCTTTCTGCCAAGCTCCCTATGACATGGGTAATAATGTCTAATACCATGACTTCTTCTAAACCCAGCTTGTATTTCTGATAGTTCTTTGTCAATGGAATGTTCCAGTTATTTCTGGATAATTTTCAGCAGAATTTTGCTAGCGTATGATATTAGTGATACTGTTCGATAATTTTCACACTCTGTTGAGTCATCTTTTTTTTGGAATTGAAATAAATATGGATCTCTTCAAGTCAGTTGGCCAAGTAGTTGTCCTACAGATTTCTTAGCACAACTTGATGAACACCTCCAGAATAACATCTGTTTGTGGAAATGAATCAATTGATAGTCTATCAATTTCTGGGGCTCTATTAAAATTGGAATGTAAAACCTAAGATCTGATAATGCATTTTCCCAGATTTCTTTGCAGTTGAAACAGAGACATTTACATGATCTCTGTTAGCAATGGAATCAGGCTTACTTTACCTACAGAGAAAAATAAAACAATCTTCCCCAACTAAGATTTACTGCCTTGGGAATCAGAGAGAGAATTGCTGAGTCAGAATCTATTTGATATTTTTGGCTTGGGATGCCTCTATCATATCATATGAACATATATAAGTGTTCATAACTCTCCTTCAGAGCAACTCATAGTTTTGAACTGCTAGAAAGACATGTCTTTTGGGTGAGCAGCAGAACAGTCTACAGACTACTACATTGGAGTTGTTTGAAGCACTTACTGAAGATGATGAAAGACAATATTACACCTCAACATTAAGAAAACAAAATTCATCGTTACTGGACCAATAGGCAACACCATGACTATGGAGAATAGATTGAGGTCATAAAGTATTTATTTTACCTGAATTCACAATCAAAATCCATGATAGTAGTGGTCAAGAAATTAAAAGATGTGTAGCATTGGGGAACTCAATTGTCAAGTACTTTTCTAAGGAACTATAGAATAACACTGTCAATTTGAAGACTAAGGTGCACCTGATGGAGTCATGGTATTTTCAATTGCTTTGTAGACATGGGAAAGTTGAGCAATGAATAAAGAAGACTAAAGAATAATTGATGCCCTTGAACTCTGTTGTTGGCAAAGGGCATTGAATATGTATGAACTGTCACAAGAATAAACAAATCTGTTTTGGAGGAAGTACATTCAGATTGTTCCTCAAGGCAAGAATGGTGAAACTTCGTCTCACATACTTTGGTATGTAAGAAGGAAGAAACATCTCCTTGGAAAAAGACACCAAGCTGAAAAGAAAAAAAAAGTACAGAGTCAGAGAAAGGGAGGAAGACTCTAAATGAGATAGACTGACACAGTGACTGCAACAGTGGGCCTGTCAGGGATTATGAAGGTAGAGCAGGATTGGTCTAAGTTTTGATTTGTTGTTCCTAGGAGTAGTATGAGTTTAGAATGACTTGATGATAACTGACAATAACACCAAAGACTGACTAAACCAATAGTGACATAGATAAAACCATCAGCAACATGCCTCTGTGTGCTCTTCGAATTTGCAAAGGTCCTTTTAATGGGCTATTTAAATGATCCATTCAAATAGTTGTTGTTGTTATGTGCCTTCGAGACGTTTGCGACTCATAGCGACCCTATGTACAACAGCCCTAAACTGTGCTCTATCCCGTGCCAATCTCATTGCCTCTGACACACCCATCCCGATAACCCCAGTCACTGAATCAATCCACCTCATAGAGGGTCTTCCCCTCCTGCGCTGTCCCTCTACTCTACCCAGCATGATGCCCCTCTCTAAAGACCTGTCTCTCCTTACAACATGTCCAAAGTATGTCAGGCGAAGCCCCAGAATCCTTGCCTCCAAGGAGCAGCCTGGTTTAACCCTCTCTACGATGAATCTGTGTGTTTTCTTGGCAGTCCATGGTAAATTTAGTACTCTTCTCCAGCACCACAGCTCAAAGGCGTCAATTCTCCTTCGGTTCTCCCTAGTCATTGTCCAGCTCTCTGATGCATAACAAGTGATTGCAAAAACCATGGCCTGTATCAGGCACACACCTTAGTCTCCAGAGAGACATCGTTTCTCTTGAGTACTTTAGAGTAGTACTAGTCTATTGAAGCACTGTTGTTGTTGTTATGTGCCGTCGAGTCGCTTGCTTTTTTATTCTTTTTTTTTTTTGCTCCTGAGTACTTTAGGATAGTACTAGTCTATTTAAGCACTAGTCTATTTCAATTCAATTACTCCTGTAATTCACCATGATATTTTTCACATCCAGATGATAGATTGATGTCTGTTCCTTATCAAGTACTAAAACTAGCAAAATGCAACTTTTCAAAGGCATTGAATCCAGCTACTACCCAAAAAGTTGTCAGTTCAAACCCACAGAGAAGGATCCTGGAAGAAAACCCATCAAATCTGCTGCTGTGGATTTAAGCCAAGGAAATCTCATGAAGCTGTTCTACTCTGGAACACATGTACCCTGAGAAAAATTGGCACCACGGCACAAGGCAGGAACAACACTTAGAAACAAAGGGGTGTTTCCAGATGGAACCACAATTGATGGTTTCATAATAATTAAATACTTGCTAAAACAGTTTTATAATTTCTCACTTTCAGTCTGAATCCTACTGGAATGCAATAACCATTTCATTATTTGAGTGCATTTGCTGAAGTCATAGAAAAGTATATAATACTTTCCATAGATGGGCCCCAAATATGCATCTGGTTTCTTTCTTTGTCTTTTTGTTTTGTTTTTTGAATCTTTCATGTAGTTTGGAACTTCTGACTCATAGTTGCTTTGCAAAATGGATTTTCTTTTCATTGTCTCCATTTTTTTTCTCTTAATGGCTTACTTCTTTTAACTGTCCACTCAGTTTTTCAGTATGCTCATTATTTGCTAATATTCTGACAGATAATCTTGCAAAGAATTGCTATTTTTAACTTGCTGAAAATCTTCTGTAAAAATTTCATTGAAAACAGTCTGTACTTTCCTAATTGCTATTTTGAATTTAAATAATTATATTAAAAAATGACGAAGTCAATTCTGACTTATAATAACCTTACAGGACATACTAGAGCTGTCCTATCAAGTTTCCAAGTCTGTAGTCTTTGTGAAAGTAGATTATCACATTTTTTTTCCACAGAGCAGCTGATAGATTCAAACAATTGACACTGAAGTTAACAGTCAAGTTCTCAACCACTCCATCACTAAATTGTAAAGACTAACAATTTTTTTTTAAAAAAAGAAAATTACAAGGCAGAATTTAAAACAAAAAAATAGTTTACCATAAAAGAGAAATAAGAAAATATTAAAGATACTATGAGTAGAGCAAGGTTTCTTTGTAAAAGCAATCTGTTTAAAATTAAGTAAAGGAGACTAGATTATATGTTTTAGAACTTCTCAGGACTATTTTTAAACATTCACTATATCTGTGAGTGTATTGAACATTATATCCTCTTATTATGTAAATTTTTAGAGATTGTTAAATGATTCATTAAGTAATGGGTTTTTTTTCTTTCCACAAAACATAAAACATTAAAAAAATTATTTGTAATCTAGTCATATTCCCCAAGAACATATAACCAAAAATTATGTAATATAATTATTTGTTTGCAGATATTATTGTGTGATACATATTTTTGGAGAGAATATAAATAGAGGGTCCAACTCTGGAGAATTTAAAATTCAATTTTAAGAAGAAGATGGAAAAGAAAAATTAAAAAACTGAAAAAGCAAAACAGAAAGAGATGTCACAATTGTTTTTTGTATTTATACCTCTAGACTTTTGTGTACCATCAAAGCAAGCACTGTGTCTTGTAATTTTGTATTTTCAGCACTGAGTACATGGCCTGGCATCTAAGAGGAGTTTAGCAATTTTTGATGGTAAAGAAATTAATAAGTGATTTAATTACTTAATATTTTTCTTTTTCTGTTTCAAACACAGTCACTCACACACACATATATACACACACAAGTTTAAAGAACAAAATCTAATATATGGAATATGGAATCATATGGCAGCTTAGACAAATAGAATATATTTTTATTTATCTTTAGTTATTATTTTAGTGTTTGAAAAGTGTTTTGTGACGGACCAAAGTAGTTTGCTTTTCTTTTTTTTTAATATAAACTTTTTATTTTTTAGTGGTTTACTTACAAAGTTTATATACATTGTTTTTCATACTGGATCTTTTTTTTTTCCCTACTAGTTTATTTACAAAACTCTAATACAAATTGGAATAAATTCTTTCTATTTCCCTCACCCCTCCACCCATCAAATTGTACAACCTAAGGATTAATTCCTCCCTCCCCCTGCACATCCACATCCCTCTGTTTCCAGCCTCTCTCACCCTTCTTGGATCCTTATATTCGTTCTACAATAATGGCTTTTACAATATTTATCCTTGTGGGTCTGAGTTAATTCATTCAGCATAATGCTCTCCAGTCCCTCCCAAGTTAGGTAATAATTTACAAAGTTATTGTTTCTGCGTGCTGCATAGTATTCCATTGTGTGAATGTACCATAATTTCTCAATCCATTCGTTTGTGGTTGGACATCTGTGCTGTTTCCATGTTCTTATGATGGTGAATAATGCTGCTATGAACATTGTTATGCAAATCTCAGTTTGTACCTCAGTTCTCATATTCTCAGGGTATATTCCAAGTAGTGGAATATCTGGGTCATATGGAATTTCTGTGTTCAGCTTTTTTTTTTATTTTATTTTTTTTTACAGCGTCTTGGATTTCCATTCATTCATTGCCACAATTTTCTCCCTTCCCACCCCTCCCCACCAGCTCGCTTCCCCCTCCGAAGAGAGAAAAAAAAAGAAAAAGAAAAAAAATTCCTTCATTAGTATGCAATTCCCACGTCCCTTCCCCCAACTCCCCACCCCTAGTACACTTCTCTATGCAACCTTAATTCTGGGTTCCTGTGCTAACCATAATACTCAATCATATACCACTTCTAATCTGTTCTTTCCCTCATCTATTTCAATATACATAATTTATCCAGTTTTTTTCTGTCATACCCCCAGCCTGATGTCAAGAGGTAAATTAAAATACTCAGGACTTAAGAATTCTCTATTTTCATAGAAATATAATTAACAGTTTAACTAGTTCTGAAATAAATCTATTTTATGAGTTCTCCAAAATAGCGAGAGATTGACTTAAATCAGTTTCTACAATAGTGGGGTGCAGAAGCTGGCAATTTCAAAAGACTAGGAACTCTGACAGTCTTGTCTTCAACATCAGGCGAGTGAAGCAGCAGGCTAAAAATTGAAACAGAATATCTATTGCCAGTTTTGAGGCAGAATATTTCTCCCTCCAGACCTCAAATTTTGCTCTTAAGGCCTTCAATTGATTAGATGAGTGTCCTTAAGGTCAACAGTCTAAAAAGTAATAGTATATGAATGTCTTTATTCCACAGTATACCCCAGTTGATGCATGAAAAAAGCCTTCCCAAAGTGATCAGTTGTATTTGTATACTATTATATTATTATTATGTACCATCTAGTCTGAACTAATACATAACTGACCATCTAGAGGGTTTTCAGAGGCAATAAGCAAATCACACAGGAAGAAATTGTTCATCTTTCACCCACAGAGCAGCTAGTGGATATGAGCTGCATATTAGGCAGGACCAGTCCTCGGGAGAGGTATGTCATGCTTGAGAGGGTGGAGGGACAGTGCAAGAAAGGAAGACTCTTGGGCCCTCTATGAAATGGATTGATTCAGTGACTGGGGTAATGGTCGTTAGTGTGTCAGAGACAGATTGGCAAGAGATAGAGCAGGGTTTAGGGCTATTGTACATAGGGTCACTATGAGTTGCAAGTGACTCAACAGCACATAACATCATTAATTTGGTAGCACAATTTCTTACCACTAATCCATCAGATCTTGCATACTGTTGTTTTGCTGGTGGTGGTGACTGTAACTGCCATTGAGTTGCCTGTGACTTATAGTGACCCTATACATACTAGCTCTGAACCCTACCCTAGCCTGAGCCAATCTCACTGTCTCCAACAGACCTAATCCCATTTCTTCAGTCACTGAGTCAATCCATCTCATCCTGGGTCTTCCTCTTCTGTGCTGTTCCTCCACCCTTCCAAGTATGATGTCCCTCTCTAAGGACTGGCTCCTCTTGGCCATGTGCCAAAAATATGTTAGAGGGAGGTTCAAAATCCTTGCCTCCAGGGAACAGCCTGTTTTCACTCTCGCCAGGAATGAACTTGTTGTTCTGGCATTCCATGGTATGTTCAACACTCTACTCCAGCACCACACACAAATCAAAGGCATCAATCCTTTATCATCCTTATTTATTGTCCAGCTCTCGGATGCATAGCAAATCATTGCAAAGACCATGCCCTGGATCAGGCACACCTTTGTCTCCAGATTGATATTGTTGCTCTTCAGTACTCTTGGAAGTTCCCTGACAGCAGACTTTCTCAATGTAATTAATCTTTTGACTTTCTGACTGCTGGTGCCAAGAGTGTTAATTGTGGCACTTAGCAAGCTGAAGTTACTAACAATCTGAATCTCTTCTCTGTCTATCATGAAGCTGCTAATTGGTCCAGTGGTGACAATCTTTGTTTTCTTGATGTTGAGTTTCAATCCATATTGAAGACTAAGATCCTTGACCTTCTGCACCAAATGCCTTGTGTCCTCTTCCGTTTCAGCAAGAAAGGTATGTCATCTGCACTACATAGGTTGGTCCAGTCCTGATGCCACATTCCTCCTCATAAAGTCCAGCCTCCTTGATCTGTTCTGCATATAGATTGAAAAGGTTTGGGGATAGGATCCATCCCTGACACACACCTGTCTTGATCTTGAACCATGCAATGTTTCCCTGCCTTATTCTGATTACTGCTTCCTGGTCCAAGTACGGGTTTCCCATAAGCACAAACAAGTGCTCTGGGATTCCCATTCTCCTCAAGGTCAGCTACCTTGTTGTGATCCACATAGTCAAATGTCTTTGCCTAGTCAATGAAACACAGATAGACATTCCTCTGGTACACTCTGCTTCAAGTCAAGATTCATTTAACATTGGCTATGATGTCCCTAGTGTCACAGTCTCTTCTAAATACAGCCTGCACATCTGGCAGTTCTCTGCTGATGTACTGTTTCAGTTGTTTCTGGATAATCTGCAGCAGGATATCGTTTGTATATAATACTACTGGTCTCATTCCATAATTTCCATTATGTGTTGGGTCACCTTTTCTGGGGAATGGAAATAAATACAGATCTCTTCCAGTTAGTCAAGCAAATAGTTGTCCTTCAGATTTCTTGACATAACCTGGTGAGTGCATCCAAGGCAGTGTCTATTTGCTGAAATATGTCAATTGGTATTCCATCAATTCCTGGGGCCTAGTTTTTTGTGATGCCCTTCAGAGTAGCTTGAATTTCCTCCTTCATTCCCATAGGCTCTTGATCATAAGTTGTCTCATGAAATTGTTCTGTGTGACTCCATTCTTTTTGGCATAGAGTCTCTGTAGTCCTTCCATCTTCTTTTGATGCTTCCTGGGTCATTCAACATTCTGCCTTCTGCATCCTTAAATATTGTCACTTGAGGCTTGAATTTGTTATTCAGTATCTTCAGCTTAAGAAGATAAGGCATTTTCAGCCATTTTGATTTTTTTTACTCCAGTTCCTTGCACATTTTATTATAAATCTTTGTTTTGTCTTCCCAACTTCTTAAATTATTTTTAAAAAAATATTTTATACTGGTTTACATACAAAGTTAATAAAGTTCATATACATTGTTTTCACACTGGATCTTTCCCCTTTATTTTACCAAACCTTCTATCCAATCATCAAATTGTGTAACCCTACACTTAAGCCCCCTTGTCCCTACTTGGATCCTCATACACATTCTACAAAAATGGTCTTATGCAGTATTTGTCCTTATGAGACTGAGCTAGCTCACTTAGCATAATACTCTACAGTCCCTCCCACGTTACGTAGTAATTTACAAAATCATTGCTCCTGTGCACTATATAGTATTCCATTGTGTTAATATACCACAATGTCTCAATTCATTCCATTGTGTATGGGTATTTGGGCTGTTTCCATGTTCTTGCTATGGTGAATAATGCTGCCTTGGACATTGGTGTACAAGTCTCTGTTTGTACCTCAGTTCTCATTTATCAGGGTATATTCCAAGCAGTGGAATAGCTGGATCATATGGAATTTATATGTTCAGCTTTTTGAGGAAACACCAAACTGCCATCCAGAATGGTTGCACCATTTTATAATCCTCCCAACAATAGATAAGAGTTCCTATCTTGCCGCATCCTCTCCAATAATTATTATTGATGCGCTGCTCAACTTTGCCACTGCTACTGGGGTAAGACTGTATCTCATTGTGGTTTTGATTTAAATCTCTTATTGCCAATGATTTAAAGCATTATTTCATACGTCTGTTGGCCATCTGAATGTCCTCCTCTGGGAAAAGTCTTTCCATGTCTTTTGCCTATTATGTAATTGGGTCATTTGTATTTTACTTCTGGAGACCCTGTGGGATTCTATAAACGTTCATTATGAGACCCTTGTCTGGAATGATATTGCCAAATGTGTGTGCCCAGTCAGTAGGTTTTCTTTTCACTCTGTTGGAAAAAGGTTTCGATGAGCACAGAGATTTCATTTTTAGAAGGTCCGATTAATCAATTTTATCTTCTTCAGATTTTGTATTTTTGGCTGTACTTGGCAGTCCCTTTAGACCATATATTAAGCCTTCTAAGCTTGGTCCCAGTTTGTCTCTTATGAGCTTTATGGTTTGGGGCTTTATTTTGAGGTCTCTTATCCATATTGAGTTGATTTTTGTGTCTGACATGAGATGTGGACCTTTTCCCCCCCATTTTCTGCAGGTAGTAGTTCAGTTTTGCCAGCACCATTTCTTGAAGAGGTTATCATTTCCCCATTTGATAGGCTTTATTTTTTTGTCAAATATCAGTTGACCGTAAATATATGGGACCATTTCTGAGTTCTCAATTCTTTTCCATTGGTCTATATACCTGTCATCGTATCAATACCATACTGCTTGTTTACTCCCATTGTCTAGTAGGTTTTGAGGCCAGGGAATGCCATGATTTCCACTTCTTTTTTGTTTTTCAGAAGTACTTAGCTTATTCAGGTTCTCTTTCCTCTCTAAATAAATTTGACAATTTCCCTTTTAATTTCCTTGAAAAAGGAATTTGGTATTTGGATTGAGATTACATTGAACATGTAGATTGCTTTTTGTAGGATTGTCATTTTCACAATAATGAGTCTACCTATCCATAAACAGGGCACATTTTTCCATTTTTTTAGGTCTTTTATTGTGTCTTCCAGAAATGTTCTGTAGTTCTCTTTGTATAGGTCTATTGTATTTTCAATTAGGTTTACTCCCAAGTATCTCAATTTGCAGCTGGCCCTTGGAGGAGTGGCATCCACTTTCTAAACAATATACCTCTGGAAATTCTATGAACTTTGGTAAATGTCAATAGCCGTTTGTTCATAGGGTCGCTATGAGCCATGCTCTACTCAATTGTAAATGGTATTTTTTTTTCTTGGTTTCCTTCTCTAAGTTCTCTTTGTTACAAAGAAATTCCAATGATTTTTTTTAATATTGGTCTTGTATCCTGCCACTCTTCTAAAATGATCTAATAGCTCTAACAGGTCTTTTTTATTGAATCTTTGGAGTTTTCTGTTTACACTGTCATATCTTCTGCATAGAGCACCAATTTAACCATCTCTTTGCTGATCAGGATGCATTTTATTTCTTCTCTTCTCGTATTGCCACAGCAAGTATTTCCAATATAATATTGAATAACAGTGGCAACAGTGGACATCCTTGCTTGTTTCCTTTTGGCAGAGAAAGTACTTTTAGTCTTTCTCTACTGAGAATTATTTTGGCTCTTGGTTTTGCATATATACTTTTCACTATATTGAGGAAATTCTATTCAAATTTTTCTGAGTGTCTTAATCAGGAAGGGGTGTTGAATTTTGTCAAATGCTTTTTTGCATCAATTGCTGTAATCATATGATTTTTGTTATTTGTTTTGTTAATTACATTGACTGTTTTTCTTTGTGAACCATCCTTGCCAACCTCTTCTTAATCCCACTTGGTGATGATTAATTACTTTTTTTGATGTGCCTTTGGATTCTATTGGCTAGGATTTTGTTAAAGATTTTTGCATCTCTGTTCATGATAGATATTGGTCCATAGTTTCCTTTTTTAGTAATATCTTTGCCTGATTTTGGTATTAGGATTATGTTTGCTTTATAGAATACTTCTGTGAGTATTCCTTCTTTTTCTATATTTTAAATAACTGAAGTAGAAATGGTGATAAACCTTCTCTGAATGTTTGGTAGAATTCAGATGTAATGCCATCTATTCCAGGACTTTTTCCTTTTTTATTGTTATTTTTTTTTAACACCTGCTCAATTTCTTCTTTTGTGATGGGACTGTTCAAATATTCTACATGTGACTATGTCAATCTGGGGAGAGCATGAGTTTCAAGAAATTTGTTCCTTTCCTCTAAGTTTTTAAATTTATCTGAGTTTAGTTTTTCATAATATTCCAGCATTATAGATTTTATTTCCTCTGATTCTGTTGTGATGTCACCTCTACCATTCCTTAATCAAGTTATTTGTGTCTTTTCCTTTTTTATTTTTATTAAATTTCCCAATGTTTGTCAATATTATTTTTCCTTACAAAAAATCAGCTCCTGGTTTACTGATGTTTCAATTGTTTTTTTTCTGTTTTCTGTCTCATTGATTTCAGCTCTTATCTTTATCATTTCCTTTTTTTCCTAGAGGCTGCTGGGTTAGATTGTTGTTCTTATTCTATTTAATGAAGGTGTTGAGTGAGATAACTTTTTTGCTCTTTTGTAATTTTTTATGCTTGTCTCTTGAAATGAATGAACTGGCCCCGGAGGACTGCCTTAGCTGCATACCAGTGGTTTTAGTACATTGTGTTTCTATTATTATTTGTTTTAAGGAACTTTTTTACTTCATTCTTTATTTCTTCTATAACCCAATTTTGTTCAGGCAGGGTCTTATTTAGCATCCATGTTGATGGCTTTATAAGCTTTATCCTCTTGTAGTTAATTTCCAGTTTTATGATGTTGTGGTCTGAGAAGATACTTTGTATTGATTCAATGTTTTTTAATTTGTTGAGGTTTGCTTTGTGCCTTAATATATGCTCAATTCTTGAGAATGCACCATTTGCATTTGAGAAGGACTGAGTTTTAGTTGGGTACAATGCTCAGAATACATCCACAAGGTAGAGTTGACAGACTGTACAGTTACATTCTTCCACATCTTTGTTAAGTTTCTTTAGAGTTAACCTATATTTTGGCAAAAAAATAGTGTGTTAAAGTCTCCTACCACTATTGTGATGTTGTCTATTTCTTTCTTTGGTTCTGTTAACAGCTGTTTTATGTATTTAGCAGGTCTATCATTTGGTGCATAGATGTTGACCAATGGTATTATGTCTTTTTTATCATTAATATAGAGGTGACATCACAATAAAACCAGAGGAAATTAAATCTGTAATAGTGGAATATTATGAAAAGATATACAGAGTGTGGAAATCATTGAACAATATCACTAATATCACACACTAGCAAAATCCTGCTGAAGATTATCCAGAAATGACTGAAACATTCCATTGACAGAGAACTACCAGAAATACAAGCTGGGTTTAGAAGAAGTCATGGCATTAGACAACATTACCAATGTCATAGGGAGCTTGGTAGAAAACAAAGTGTACCAGAGGAATGTCTATCTGTGTTTCATTGACTATGAAAAGATATATGACTGTGTGGATCACAACAAATTGTGGCTAACCTTTAGGAAAATGGTAGTCCCAGAACACTTGATTGTGCTTGTGCAAAACCAATACTTGGACCAGGAAGCAGTCCTCAGAATAAAGCAAGGCAACCCTACATGGTTCAAAATCAGGAAAGGAGTGTGTCAGAGATGCATCCTGTCCCCATACCTTTTCAACCTTTATGCAGAACAGTTCATTCAGGAAGCAGGGCTTTATGAGGAGGAGTGTGACCTGAAGATTGGAAGAAGACTCAATAACAATCTACAATATGCAGATGATACAACCTTGCTTGCGAAAACTGAAGAAGATCTGAAGCACTTCCTACAAAAGGTCAAGGACTGTTGTCTTCAATATGAATTGACACTCAACATCAAGAAGACAAAGATTCTCAGCACTGGGTCAATTGGCAGCACCGTAATAGATGGAGAAGAGATTGAAATTGTTAGCAATTACTGCTTGCTCAGATCCACAATCAACACTCTTGACAACAGTAATCAGAAAGTCTAAAGATGAATTGCATTGGGAAAATCAGCTGTCATGGACCTCTACAGAGTGCTAAAGAGCAACAATGTCAGTATATATACAAAAGTGCACCTAATCCTGGCCATGGTCTTCTCAATTACTTGTTATGCTTCAGCGAGTTGGGCAATGACAGAAGATGACAGAAGAGAAACAGATGCCTTCGTGTTATAGTGCTGGAGAAGAATCTTGAATATACCACGGAATGTAAGAAAAAAAAAAGTGTGTTGGAGAGGGTGAAACCACGTCTCTCCTTAGATGCTAGGATTTTGAAGCTCCACCTCACTTACTCTGGGCACATGGACTTGGAGAAGGACATCATGCTTGGCAGGCTTGGGAGCAGGAAGGGTATCCACTTCCTAAACAACATGCCTCTAGAAACTCTATGAACTTCGATAAATGTCGATAGTTGTAGAAGTGCTTCAGGACTTTTATTCATAGGCTTGTTATGAGTCATGGTCGGCTCAAAGGCAACCACCACCAACAACAACAAAATCCTGGAGATTTTGTTCTGCACCGAAGCCCTGTAAGAATCTTGCCTTGAAGTAGTCCCTAACATCAACTCTATAGACCTCCTTCATATATGAACTGGCTGCGTGGTATGAGACCAGGTGCTCTACTCAAGCAGTTTCTTATGCATGTTTTCTCCTGGAGCTTAATGTCTCCCTTTGTTTCTGGAGTGGCAGGAGATTAGAGATCGGGGTTACTAGCTCAAGAAGCATGTGTGTAAGAAGTCTCAAGTCAGCCCTCCTTCTCTCTCCCAGAGAGCTACAAAAATCCCTTCCCTCTGCCTGAAGTTCTGTGTACTAAAATCTCTTGTCCTGTTGGCCCCTGGGATGGCCCCACAGCTGCGGAGGTGAGGATCCCCAGATGGAGGTACCTACAACCCCAGAGATGTCACAGTCCTGTCTCCCCACAAAAAATGGAGAGTGCTCTCTCAGCACGGAGCCTCCACTTCTCCTGAAGCTTGGTGTGCTCCTTTATCTCTCGTGTGGGGGAAGATCAGACACCCATTTGGGACACATGTATGCAGAGGTTTGCAGGTCAGCCTGTGTTGAGGGAACCAAGAAAATTCTTACTAGTATGCAAAGTGGTGCAAACTGATGTCTCTTATCCTACTTGGTCTCTGGGATGGCCACGCAGCCCTGGAGGGTAAGGACCCCAGACGGAGGTCCTATAACTCCAGGGGTGTTTCAGTCCTGTCTCCTCACAGGCAATGAGCAGTGTTCACTCTTGGCACAGAGCCCTAACCTCTCCTGACCAACTCCTTAAAAATCTCGATTTCTTCCCTTTCTTTTGGCTTCTTAGCATTGTAGTGAAATATTCAGAGTATTTTCTGAAAACTTGGTCTTTCCTTTCTCCTCTGCCTTTAAAATGACTTTTTGCATTCTTCATGAATGATATGCTCCCACAGCTCATCTGGTCTTCACTCACTGGTGCTCAAGGCTTCAAACCAGTGTTGGAAAAACCCTTTGCCCTCATGTGGCCGAGTTTTAGCCACAAAAAATGCATGTGAAAGTAATGTGTGTCCCTTCTGAACCTGGCTTGGAAAAGCTTCTAAAATGTGTGAGTGAGTTCCTCAGAAAACTCCTGCAAAGTGAGACCAAAATGATGACAGTGCTTGGAAGATGTGTGTATGATGGCAGAACCCTGTCAGCAATGGGTACTGATTAATCTTATGTAAAATTTCTGGCATCACTGATCAGAAACCTTGTCTCAATTTGGTTGTGAGCAAGAAAGAGACTTCTGTTGTCTTTGAGTCATCTACATTTTGGAGTTATTTGAAAGAGCAGTTAACATTAATATAATGCAAAACTGTTAGCATATCTTTTGTCACCAAAGAATTTTCAGTCTAATTGGGAAAATAAGTTAACATAGGGTTAATACAGGTAATCAGAGGGTGCTTCTGTGAACACACAAGAGGAACTAACACAGTGGATGGAGGAGGCCATCGATCAAAAAAGTTTACTGGAGACGGTCCTTACGCTTCATTTTGAAGGACCAGTAAGGGTGAATCAAGTAAAGAAAGAGTACAAGGACATTTTAGACTCAGAATCCAGCCAGCTTGGTAGGATAAACAGCTCAGCAAGTTTCTCTGCTTTGCTGTTGTAGCTCTTGCTTGGCCTAAGCTTCTGCAATCTCTGTCTCAGTGTCTGAAATGACAAAATGTAAGGAGTTTCAGTCCTTCTTGCAGGTTTTCAGCACAGACTCAAAAAGATGTCACCACAAGAAGGAAGGAGGTCAATTCCTGTCTAAATTATTTTAAACAGCAGGCTACAAAATCACAACATTTCCATATACCTTCATTTTAGCGAGGGCAAAACTAAAGCAGTTAACATACAGCATCTCTGCAAGAAACAGTTTAAATTTTGTTTGGGCTGCCTGTTTTTCTTCTTCTTTGCCAAATTCTGGATGACAATATAAACTTTCATGACAAAGTAAACTTTCATAAAATTTTCATGTGTATTTCTTAAAAAGGACTTTACTACTAAGTTGATTTGATTTGTTGATATATGGAGGACAACAAATCAATGTTAAGGGTATTTGGACAGCTTATGCAGTCAATGATGAACACAAAAGCTAGTGTCATAAAAACATATAACAAAGAAGTCTTTCATTTTACTCCAGCTTAATTCCTTGATGTCCCAGAAGAAACTTGTTTAGCATGCAAACACACTAAATATCCTATAGATAATAGATTAAAAAGGGTAATGATTTAGAAAGAAGAAAAAAAATTACATGTCTTGAATCTCTGCTTTAGCTATGATGGGTTGGAAGCTGTGTTCCTTTAGAGTGATGTCATAATTTGGGACAGTCAAGAATGAATCCTTCTAAAACATACCATTTGGTTAATGTATCACTACCCCATAGCCCTTAACAATGTTCATCATTGTTGGTGGTTAAAACCTTTTCAACGTGTCTGCTATTGCTGCTGCCATTCATGCTTTGGCATTGATCCTCATCCTATCCTTTTTGACTCTGCTTCAATACCTAGTGAGTTTACTTTGGATGCAATATGACAGACAGACATCACCACCCGCAGGTCATCTTAAGATTGATACAATCCAGAGAGAGTCTCTGTCTAGGAGTTAATAAAGACCACATTTAATAAAGTCAAAACAATATATGAAGAGTAAAGAAAGCTCATTTCCTAGCATAGACTTTAAAAGAGCTTTCCGAATAGACTAGGCAGGATGGAGTTGGTTTAAGAGGAAAATGAAAATAAAGCATAACTGAAGATATCTAGCTTATAACAAAATAGCCTGCCAAGATTATCTTCCAAATTCATTAGATGGAAAGCTACTTCATTCTTACAGGAGAAAATTCATAGTCTTCTCTAAGGGACAGCTGTAACACATATGTCCTTTGCTAATCACGCACAGCCTTGGGGAGAAAAAAATCTGAATCCCTTTCCTTGATTTTGCCATGGTGTCTTGGCCACCACCTGCTGTGTCCCTGAGGCTCACCCCAGGAATTCTGTGGCCCATTCCTTTTCTTAATAAATATTTTTTTCTCAAGCTTAAAGATTAAAGAGCCCCTTTCCTAAGTAGTCTGCAGAGAAAGGGGTGGAGGTGGGGGTGGTCCACAGCTGCTTGAGGGGCTGCACATCTGACATGACAAAACGAAAGCAGCTGCAAGCCCCTTGGAGGCCTTTTGGCACCAAGTACAAACAGGTCACCCAGGGAAGTGAAAGCTCTCATTAGGCCAAAATGTTCTGTGTTCCCCACTTGACAGTTGCACACGTTCCACACGCTGCTCTGCAATATTTTTAAAACAATAGTTACTCACAGGCAAAACAGCAAGGATAAAAGCAAAATTTTCCATCAGCAACATTAAAGCTCCAAAGCATGCCCCTTTGGATTACAGAGGAAATTGTCAATAAAATTGTCATTTTATTTCACCTAGCTGGATGTCTCTAAATTAAAAGTTATAGTCAATAATTCTAGGCAATATGTAAAACCATGGATCATTCTAGGCTTGTCAACCCCTTTTTAAACAACAAACTAAATGTTACCACATCTGTAGACTGAATTGTTGTCATCTTAAAGGAAGTTGTGATCAAGTGAAACAGACAAACTGAGAGATGCTGGCATTTTTTTCCTCAAGCAACAGTACCTACCTGTGTAATTTTGAGAATGCCATATGACTCCTTTTTGTTCAATTCTATAAAATAAGGAAGTTGGGGAAGCTCTGGTGGCCTACTAGTAGGAAACTGCACTGCAATCCTGGAGGCACATGGTTTGAATGCACCAGATACTCTGCTGGAGAAGGAGGGGCAGTTTCCTCCTGTACCACTCAGATCCGATTTCAATGGTACACAACACGAAAGGAAAAAGGGGGGGGAAAGTAAGTTTACAATGTTCAGTTATTTCAGTAATTTAATTATATATAAATTGTGTCAACTTTACTTCAAGAATGTTTTGTAAATAATAAAGCAAACTGAGCAAAATGGAACCTAAAATTCAAGCCAATGGCCTAGAGGTAAGGAGCTGTTCAGTTATTCCAAAGGCATGTGGTTCAAATCCACTAGCTGTTAGAAGTATGTGCAATGTCCTTCAGTGTAACTTATTGCCTCTGACGACCTGCTGGGTTATCAGCTATGACTCATAGAGTTAGCTACAAGTCAGTTCGAATTTCAGACACATAACAAGGGAGCTCTGATGGCCTAGTGGTTAAGGAGCAGGACTTCCAACCCAAAGGCACATAGGTAGAATTCACCAGGTCTTCCAGAGGAGAAAGATGGGTAATCCCTTCCTTTGTGTTTACTGTCTATGAAAATCTACTGGAGGGTCAGCTATGGGTTGTTTCTGACTTGAAGATACACAACAACAACAATAAACTTAACTAACCTTCACTCTCACTAAAGCTCTTTTTTGGTTGTTTTATTAATAATTTTTTTATTTAAATAAATAATTTTTTTATTTAAATAAATAATTTTTTTATTTTGTACTGGTTTATACAAAGTTCATATACATTGCTTTTTCAAACTGGATTTTTCCCATTTCCTTTATCCATCCACCCATCAAATTGAGTGTCCCTATGATCAACCCTCCCACTTCCCCTGCCCATCCTCACCCCTTAGCTTCCACCTTTCCCACCTTGGATCCTCATACACATCCTACAATAATGGTCTTAAACTGTATTTGTCCTGATGGGATTGAATTAGTTCACATTTCTAAGTATCAAATACTTAGAAGTGACATGGAATAAAGCTAGTATTATATAATAATGTACATTATACCACGAGGTGGTATGTTGTGTACATCCCATGTCACCTGCGTTGAACTGTGTTTGGAAATAAAGGTTCAGTAAGATAATAAAAATTAGTGATATTCCAGTATCATTCATTAAAATGACAAAGACAAAGGACAGAAATCAGATTTCCTGGTAATAAAAGGAAAAGAAAAAATAAAAACAAAAACGAGAGAGAGTGAGAGAGAAGGTGAAACAGGGCAAATAAAGGAAGAAAGAAAAGGAGACAGAGAAGTAAGAGGGTCAAACTCAAACTGCTGTCAAGTCAAAACTGACTCTCCAGCAGGTTTTCAGAAGTTGTAAAGTACAAAGTAAGAGAGTATCTACCTATCTCCTGGGGAGCAGTTGGTGGGTTCCAATCTCCCACTCCCTACCCAGTAAGCTAGCAGAACTCTCAAAGCTCCATAAAAGCTTAGAAATGAGGAGAGAAGGAAGAGAAAAAGAAAGAATAAAAGGAGAAGAGGAGGTCAAGAGCAGTTAGAGAAGAGATGGGCGATGAACAGAGGGAGAGAGCCAAAACAAAGACTTAAAGATAGCATTAAGTTAAAATACCTGCCACTGTAATACCTTACGGTGGTAATGTTCTAGACCAGCATTATCCTGCAACTTACAAGAAAGTTGCACCTTCAGGCTATATTTCAGACCTGTTGAATCAGAAACCTTACTGGAGAGGTAAAAAATATGTTTTTAACAGCACCCCAGGTAATTCTGATGCACTCTGAAATTTAAGGACTAAAAAATAAAGAATGAGTACTATTTGAATTTACAAATAAACTTAAGAATGGGTTTGGAGGTGGTTTTTTTTCTGTTTTTTAATAGGATTTGTTTTCTCTTTCTTTTAAAAAAATTTATACTGATTTATTTACAAAGTTAGAAAACATTGTGTTTCACACAAGATCTTTCCCATTCCCTTCCCCCTGCCAAACATCAAATTGTGCCAATCTATAATTAACACACCTCTTTCCCATCTCACCCCTGTGCTTCCACTCCCCCACCCTGGATCCTTATACTCATTCTACAACAATAGTTTTATACAGTATTTGCCCTTATAACTGAGTTAGTTCATTCAGCATAATGCACTCCAGTCCCCCTCAAGTTATATAGTAATTAACAAGCTCTTTGCTCCTGCTTGTGTTGTAGTATTCCATTGTGTGAATGTAACACAACTTCTCAATCCATTTGTTTGTGGTTGGACATCTGAGCTGTTTCCATGTTCTTGCTTCAGTGAATAACACTTCTATGAATACTGGTGTACAAATCTCCTTTTGAGCTTCGGTTCTCAGTTTCTCAGGGTATATTCTAGGCAATGGAATAGCTGGGTCATATGGAATTTCTATGTTCAGCTTTTTGAGGAAGCATCAAACTACCTCACAAAGTTGTTGTGTTCGTTAGGTGTCATTAAGTGGAGTACAACTCATAGCGACCCTATGAATAAAAGATCTGAACCTAGCCCTGCCTGCGCCATCCTCACACTTTCTGACTCACAAGAGCCCTTTGCAGCAGTCACTGTGTCAATACACCTGGTTGAGGGTCATCTTCTCCTTCGTAAAACCTCCACCCCTTAAAAATATGGGACGCTTCAAGAATTTGCGTGTCATCATTGTGCAGGGGTTAATCTTCTCTGTATCTTTCCAAATTTTAGTATATGTGCTGCCGAAGCAAGAGCCTTCCAGAGTGTTTTTACAATTTTACAATCTCGCCAACAATGTATAAAAGTTCCTGTCTCACCACATCCTCTCCAACATTTATTATTTACTGCTTGTTAAATTTTGTCCTTGCTATTAGAGTGAGATGGTATCTCGTGATTTTGATTTGCATTTCTCTTCTTGCCAGTGATTCTGAGCATTTCTTCGTATGTCTATTAGTCATTCAAGAAAATCGTCCAGGAAGAATGCAAAAGATCATTACAAAGGCTGAAAAAAGAAGAAAAGACAAAGGTGGATGTCAGATGAGACTCTGAATATTGCATTAGAGAGCCGAGAAGCCAAAGCTAAAGGAAGAAACCAAGAAATCAAAGAGCTAAACAGAAAATTACAAAAGGCAGCCCGGGATGACAAAACAAGATACTATAATGAAATGTGTAGAGAGCTGGAGTCAGAAAATCAAAAGGGCCGAACTCGCTCAGCGTTTCTTAAGCTGAAGGAGCTGAAAAACAAATTCAAGCCACGGGTGGCAAACTTAAGGATACTTTGGGTAGAATGTTAAATGATCCAGGAAGTATCAAGAGAAGATGGAAGGAATACAGAGTCACTGTATCAGAAGGAATTGGCTGACACAGAAGAATTTCATGAAATGACATATGAGCAAGAAAGAGCCTATGAAAAAAAATTTTTAAAAAAATGAAAGAGCCTACAGTAAATAGGGCTGATAGAAAGAGGATTGATGCCTTTGAGCTGTGGTGCTGGAGAAGAGTGTTGAATATACCATGGACTGCTAGGAGAACAAACAGGTTTGTCCTGGAG
>NW_006399944.1:826782-827936 GCF_000299155.1 Elephantulus edwardii | reverse complement strand
CTTTTGGAAAAATAAGTCAACAGAGAACTGCCAGATGTGCAGGCTGGATTTAGAAGAGGTCATGGTACTAGGGGTATTATAGCTAATGTTATATGGATCAGAGAGTACCAGAGGAATGTCTATCTGTGCTTCATTGACTATGCAAAGGCTTCTGACTGTGTGGATCACAACAAGCTGTGGCTGATTCTGAGAAGAATGGGAATCCCAGAACATTTGATTGTGCTGATGCAAAACCGATCTATCTCCAACTGTAAAAGTTGGTAAAATCTTCTATTTCTTCTTCCTTGTTCTGGTTGTTGGTGCATATATCTGAATGATAGTGGTATTCACTGGACTTCCTTGTATGCATATGGATATTACCCTGTCACTCACAGTATTGTACTTCAAGATGGATCTAGCAATGGCTTTCTTAACTATGAAAGCAACTCCGTTTCTCCTCACCTTTTCATCTCCAGAGTAATATATCATATGATCATCTGACTCAAAATGCCCCATGCCAGTCCATCTCATCTCCCCAATGCCAAGTATGTCAGCATTTATGCATTCCATTTCTTCCTTAACAATATATAATTTTTGTACATTCATGGTTTTCACATTCCATGTCCCAATCACTAGTGTCTGCTTACAACAGTCGGAGATAGCTCGAACATGCAATCAAGATGCATTGATAATAATGGGTGACAGTAATGCAAAAGTTGGGAATAGAGATGAAGATTCAGTAGTTGGAAAACATGGACTCAGTGACAGAAATGGAGCCGGAGAGAGGATGATAGAATTTTGCACAATCAATGATTTATTAACTGCAAATACGTTTCTAAAGAGACATAAACGCAGGTTATATAAATGGATTTCAACTGATGTGTGCATAACAATCAGATTGATTACATCTGTGTAAAGAACTGCTGGAGAAATATCAGCTGTGAAAACTAGGCCAGGAGCTGATTGTGGAACAGACCACCAACTACCCATATGCAAGTTCAAGCTGAAACTGAAGAAAATTAAACCAAGTCCACAGGAACCAAAATATGACTTCGAGTCTATCCCATCTGAATTTCAGAACCAGCTCAGGAACAGGTTTGAGGCTTTGAACACTAGTGAGCGAAGACCAGATGAGTTGTGGGAGGATATCAAGGGTATCATCCAAGAAGAGCGCA
>NW_006399944.1:824557-825572 GCF_000299155.1 Elephantulus edwardii | reverse complement strand
GCTAGGAAAACAAACAGATTCATCCTGGAAAGGGTCAAACTGGGCTGCTCCTTAGAGGCAAGGATTCTGAGGCTCCGTCTAACATACTTTGGACATGTTTCAAGGAGGGACAGGTCTTTGGAAGGGGACATCATCCTTGGTAGGGTAGAAGGACAGCGCAGAAGGGGAAGGCCCCCTATGAGGTGGATTGATTCAGTGATTGAAGTAATCTGGATGGGTGTGTCAGAGACAGTGAGATAGGCATAAAACAGAGCAGAGTTTAGGGCTGTTGTACATAGGGTAGCTATGAGTTGCAAGTGACTCAATGGCACATAACAAGAACAACAATATGAAACCTTTACTTGGACCAAGAGGCAGTCATCAGAACAGAGCAAGGAGACACTACAAGGTTCAAAATCAAGAAGGGGGTCCATCAGGAATGTATTCTGTCTCCATATCCTTTCAATCTGTATGCAGAAAAGATCATCCAAGAAGCTGGGCTATACAAGGAGGAATGTGGCATCAGTATTGGTGGAAACGTCATCAACAACTTGTGTTATGCAGATGACACAACCCAGCTTGCTGAAACTGAGGAGGATCTGAAGCACTTGCTGCACAAGGTCAAGGACTACGGTCTCCTATATGGATTGAGCTCAACATCAAGAAAACAAAGATTCTAATCACTGGGCCGATTGGCAGCATCAGTATGGTTGGTGAAGTGATTGAGATGCTTAACAGTTTTAGTTTGCTGGCTTCACAATCAACACTCTTGGTAACAGCAGCCAGGAAACCAAGAGAGGAATTGCATTGGGAAAGTCGTCTCTGAGGGACCTCTCAAGAGTACTGAGGAGCAATGACATGAGGCTAGAGACTAAGGTGTGCCTGATCCGGGCTATAGTCTTTGCAATTACGTGCTATGCAACAGAGAGGTGGACAGTGAATAGGGTTGATAGAAAGAGAATTGATGCCTTTGAGCTGTGGTGCTGGAGAAGAGTGTTGAATATACCATGGACTGCTAGGAGAACAAACAGGTTTG
>NW_006399944.1:820157-823509 GCF_000299155.1 Elephantulus edwardii | reverse complement strand
GATAGGATGCATCCCTGGCATACGCCCTTCCCAATTTTGAACCATGCAGTGTTCCCTTGATCTGTTCTGACGACTGCCTCCTGGTCCAAGTATCAGTTTTGCATTAGAATGATCAAGTGTTCTGGGAAAATGAATAGTGAATGAATGAAAATCCAAATTTTCTGTAAACTTTCATTACAATCATAATAAAATAATAAATAAAAAACCTCAAACCTCAAGTTCAAAAATTGAGAGATGCTATGAGAAAAATTTTGAATGATTCAGAAAGCATCAAAAGAAGATGAAATCCACAGTCACTCTATCAAAAAGAATTTGTTGACATTGAAATATTTCAGGAAACATCTTGTTACCAAGATCTAACAGTAATAAAGGAAGATGTTCAAGTTTCACAGAAGACACTGGCAAAAAATTAAAACCTCAGGAATCATTGGGATACCAACTGATAGGTTTCAACGTCCAGATGCAACTCTGGATGTACTAGAAATTCTTATGCTAGGAGATGCCTGGCTTACTGATGGGAAGAGATTCATATTTGTTACAATTCCCAAGAAAGGCAATCCCAAAACAATGTAAAAAATTGCCAAACAGTATCACTAATATCACACACAAGCAAAATATGACTGGATATAATAAAAAAGCAGCTGGTTAAGTATACTAATAGAGAATTTCCAGAAATTCACACTAGGTTTAGAAAAGAGGCTATAGCACCAGGGATAAATATGATATCATTGCTGGTGTCAGATTAATCCTGACTGAAAGCAGAGAATAACAGAAAACTGTACTTTGTTGACTGTGCAAAGACATTTGATTGTGGATCATAACAAACCATGGCAAACATTAAGAAGAATGAGAATCCCAGAACACTTAATTGTGCTCATGTGAAACCTAGACCAAGAAGCTGTTGTCTAAACGGAACAAGTGAACACTGCATGGCTTAAAATTGGGGAGGAGGGGAGGAAATGTATGTCAGGGTTGTTTCCTTTCTTCATACTAGTCCATCTGTATGCTAAGCAAATCATATAAGAAACTAGCCTCTATGAGGAGATTAATTAACAACCTTATTCAGATGACACAGCCTTGTTTGCTGAAGTTGTGCAGGTTTTGAAGCACTTGCTGCAGAAGAACAAAGACTATAGCTCAGTATGGACTTCATCTTAACATTAAATCCTCACCATTGGACCAATAAACAACATCATGATTGAAGTTGTAAATTATTTAATCTTACTTGGCTCCAAAATCAACATTCTTGGTACGAGCAGTCAGGAGATCAGAAGACATTTAACACTGGGAGAGACTGCTGTCATGAACTTCTTATAATTACTAAGGTGTAATGATATCAGTTTTAAGGCTAAGTTGTGCCTGATTCCAGCCATGATCTTTTCAATCATTTGCTATGTTATATGAGAGCTGAAAAGTGAGTAAGGATGAAAGAAGAATTGATACATTTGTGTTGTGATGTAGTAGAAGTGTACTGCGTATCACAAGGACTGCCAAAAGAACTAGCAGGAAAAGTGCATTTCTAGCTGTATTTGAACATATCTTTAAACTGTAGACTAGGCCTTCTAAGCTTAATCCCAATTTGTCTCTTATGAACTTTATGGTTGGGGCTTTACTCCCCAGTAAATCCATCTTGATTTGATTTTTGTGTATGATGTGAGATGTGGATCCCGTTTCAGCTTTCTGAAGGTAGTAGTCCAGTTTTGCCAGCACCATTTGTTGAAGAGGTTGTCATTTCCCCATTTGAGAGGTTTTATTTTCTTGTAAATTATCTGTTGACCATAGATATCTGGACCTATTTCTGGGTCCTCAATTCTGTTCCATTGTTCTATATGCCTGAAATTGTGCCAGTACTGCACCAGTAATATTGATTACTACCACAATGTAGCAGATTTTGAGGTCAGGGAATGATATGTCCCCCCCTTCATTTTGTTTCTTAGATGTGTTTTGCTTACTTGGGGTCTCTTGCCTCTCCTAATAATTAAGAAGAGGTGTGAGACATTGAACACTAAAGGGGTTGAGAGATAAAGTCAAGGATATCATCCATGAGCAGAGTAAAGGCAGAAAAGAGAAAGAAAAGGAAAAAAAACCCACCCAAAATAGATGCTGTGTTAGAAAAACTGCAGCCGGAGTGCTACTTGGAGGCAAGGATGGTAAAGCTTCACCTCATATACTGAGGGCATATTGCTAGGAGAGGCTGTTCCTTAGAAAGACACACAATTCAAATCTACCAGCTGCTCCACAAGAAAAAGATGAGCAAACTCTCCCTGTGTAATCCACTGTCTCTGAAAACTCACTGGAGGGTCAGTGAAGGTTTAGTTAGGATTCAGCATCAAATACCAACGTTATCAGCAGTCCCTGGGAAGGTCATATTAAAAACCCAAAGGTGTCTCCTCTCTGGTTCAAATCCACTATTAACTCCATGAGAGAAAGGGTATGTATGATTTATAGTCTCAGAAATCTCTACTGGAGATCAAATCATTGCTGAGTAGATGGTGATGAGTTGAACTTGCTTTAGAAAGAAAAAGCTATGATGGTATAGTGCGTTACATGTTGCACTGCTAATCAGAAGGTCAGCTCTTCAAATCTTCCACTCTGGAGGAATACGAGCAGTATCCTCCTGCACATATGTACAACCTTAGAAACTTGACAGAGGATTCTTATCCATTCAAGTTAACGTAACAACAGTGGGATTGGTTTTTACTGCCTTGTTTTACAAAGAATCAGGTTTCATTTACACATATTAAGTAATTGGGTAAACATGGCAAGGAGCTGTGCTGCCAACTCAAAGGCATGTGGTTCAAAAAACACCAGCTGCTCCACTAGAGAAAGAATGGCAATCTCCTTCTATGCAAATTATTGCCTCTGCAAACTCACTGGAGGATCAGCTACATGTTGCATCTGACTCAACACTAAAAACAATAGCATTAAAGGAAATGGATAAAGAACACTTAAGAATGTAAAATGGTTTTAAACTTATTTTTATTCTTTTAACTTTTTTTTCCATTTAAATGTATATTTTAAAAGCAGTCTTAGACAAGTGAAGTGGTATTAGGAGATAATCATAGATATCCAAAGAACAATTTCCAAAGAGTCAAGGTGGCCAAAGTGACATAAAGATAAGCAGAATCTCAGCAAAGAGATAGATTTAGTGGAATGGGAAGAGAGAGAGAGGAGAAGAAAGAGGAGAGGAGAGGAGAGGAGAGGAGAATAGAATAAACTAAGAGACACCAACATTTCTTGATTCTAATAGAGAACTAATATTTCTTGACAAATTGTCACCCTGAAAACTCAAGAGACAGATGAATTCAGAGCATTACAGCAGAGATCTATCTACTAGAAGCAACTAGAGTTA
>NW_006399944.1:818846-820057 GCF_000299155.1 Elephantulus edwardii | reverse complement strand
AGAAGAGAAGAGAAGAGAAGAGAAGAGAAGAGAAGAGAAGAGAAGAGAAGAGAAGAGAAGAGAAGAGAAGAGAAGAGAAGAGAAGAGAAGAGAAGAGAAAAGAGGGAATGTGTAAAAATAGAATAGACAATAGGTATAAACCTAAAGGCCTTTATATGTGAACATGTGTTGTCTATGTGTTAGAGCTGACCTGATGACTATTAGCAACATCATAGGAAGCTCTGATGCCACCCAAAGGCAGGCATTCAAATCTACCAGCTGCTTCACAGGAGAAGGATGGACAATCTCCTCCCATGCAATTTACTGTCTCTGAAAATCTGCTGGATGGTTAGCAATTAGTCAATTCTGACTGGACAGTACACAACAAAAACAACACCATAAAACTGAAGAAGACAGAAAATACTGGAATGAAGAATGACTTCTAGTCATTGTTGGGATTGAGAAACATATTAAGACTATCATATCCTTTACATAAACATGCAATATGAAATTAAAAGGAAAAGAAAGAAATTAATACACGCTAAGGATTTCTTATGGCACAAGTTTTCTGACAAGTACACTTAGTTGACCTACTAAAACTCCTGAAGAAAGCGTTATTGGTGGTAGCACCTAGAACTAAATATATGTTTTCTCAAAAACTTTAAGTCAGAGAAATTTACTGATTGGAAAATTATGACTTGCTTCCAATGTGGTTCTTCATGCTAATGAACAAAAATCTCTGTGATTATTTTTTTATTTCCACAAATAATAAATCAAAGTCTTAAGAAAACAACTTGCTTTTCTAATCCACTCTTCCTTGTCTACAAAAACTAATCCTACAATCACTCAGGGATATTTAAGAAAAGGAATAAAAATGCAAAAAATGAAACAAATTGTGTTTCTAAATGGTTAGCATCCCTTTCTGTTTGGTTCATTTCAGTTTAAATAGATGCAGGAGAGGTAACCACAATGAGAGTTATCTGCGTTCTTCAGCTTTCATACATCCTAAAGGAAGATTAAAAAAAAAAAATCCAAAACAAGAAGCCTATTTTAAAATTTCATTAGCTTTACATAAAAGTAGTTCTTTCAAGCAACAAATGCTGGCAAGGATGTGGAGAAACTGGAACTCTTATTCACTGTTGGTGGGAACGTAAGATGGTGCAACCATTGTGGAAGGCGGTGTGGCGCTTTCTCAAAAAATTGCAAATAGAGATACCATTTGACCCAGCAAT
>NW_006399944.1:809420-818319 GCF_000299155.1 Elephantulus edwardii | reverse complement strand
TTTTTTTTTCCTTTCTTCGGAGGGGGAAGCGAGCTGGTGGGGAGGGGTGGGCAGGGAGAAAATTGCGGCAATGAATGAATGGAAATCCAAAACCTCTGTAAAAAAAAAAGAAAATAAAATTAAAAAATTTTTAAAAAAAAAGTAGTTCTTCAAGAAATGAGGCCTAAGGCTATTTAAATTCAGTTTATAATCTATAACTTTTAAAAGATACTACTTTATCTACATAAAACAGTGGCTCTAACCTCGGGACAGTATTGTAGAGGTATAAATAATCTCCAAATGAATGCTCACTTACAGAAAAAAATAAATCCATAAAGTACGCGAAGGATTCAGTGCAGTTTCTGGTATAGTGCAGGGCTAAATAAAAATTAATTTCGCTTTGACTCAAGGGTGTACAGACCATCTTTTTAATTTTTTTTCAATGAACCAGTGAGCTGTTGTCCCATTATCTTCAAATTGATCATAAAGATCAACTTACTAAAAGAAAAAAATTAATCCCATAATAATTTTTCTTTAGGCTCATTTTTTTGTTACCATCTGGTTTTATAAGTTGTTGTTGTTGTTGTTTTTGCTGTGTACCACACATTCTGAACCCACACATTGCTGACTCTCTGAGTGGTTTTAGAGACAATTAATCACGTGAGATGACTTTGTCCATCCTTCTCTCTCAGAGTAGCTGGTAGCTTCTATGTGTCTTCGAGATTACAGCATAACTTCTTGCCACTAGGCCACCAGATCTGCGTACCATGTACAGAGTACATGGGTGTACAATTTTTTTGCAAATAGTACATCCATATATATAACACACACACATGTGCACATACACAACAGGCAAAAATTGCAAAATTAAATTAAAAATATTGGCATCGTATGGCCATGCATATACCCTGTATGTCTTCTGACATTTTCAGAAGTAAATTTGAGCCTTAAGTCACCCTTATTCCATTGTACAAATATGATACTTTTGATAGCATTTGTGTAACAAAGGTATATACCATGGCCAGAAAGTTATGAATTGAGTTTTGTTGTACTTAAGTTATTGGGGGGACAGAATAAATTAAAACTTTATTTACTGTTAGGTAATTCTCAGTGGAGCTTGAGAGTGAGGGAGATCCTTATGTTGATCTCCACCCAGATCCATCATACTGGAAATGGGCAAAGGTTTGAGGTGAGCAAATTGCCCCAGACTGCCAGAGTGCCAGCACAGGATTCTATTATTGAGAGAAAGTCATTATCTGCATGCTCCTGGGACCCATCACATTAATACCATATGGAACTGAGTGGTAGGACTGTAAACTGAGTGGCACACACACCCTGTCATGATGTTGTCCTTGAGTAACCTATAGGACCCTTCTTATCTGAGTTAGGATCATGCGACCCCTCTACATTCATGGTTGTCACACTTGCTATTTAGTATTTTTGCAAGTTGTTTTTTATGTTATGTGATGTCAGGCCAACTATGAGTCAAATCGACCCTACAAACAACAGCTCTGAACCTAGTCCTATTCTGAGTTAACCTTCAAACTCTGATATAATGTCATAATTACTGTGTCAATCCATCTCATCCAGGGTCTTCCTCTCTTACACTGACCCTCCACTCTTCCAAGCATGATATCTTTCTCTAAGAAGTGTTCTCTCCTAGCAACACATCCAACGCATGTGAAATAGAGTTTGAAAATTCTTGCTTTCAAAGTTCAGCCTGGCTTCAACCTCCCTAGGATGAAATTGTTTGTTCTCTTGGCAGTCCATAGTGTGTTCAACACTTCTCCAGCACAACTCAAGGCATAGATTCGTCTGCTGTCATCCTTAATAACGATCCAGCTCTCAGATGAATAATGACCATATCCTAGTCTTCAGACTGACATAGTTGTTCTTCAATATTCCGGAGAGGTCCTGAGCACGTTTTCCCAAAGCAACTCATCTTTCGCTTTCCTGATTGCAACTTCCAAAAGTGTTGATTGTGAATCCAAGCAAGGGGAAATTTACAACCTCAATCTTTTCTCCATATATCATGATGCTGCCCATTGACCTGATGGTGTAGACCTTCAGTTTCTTAATGTAGAGATGCAGTCCATACTGAAGACTGCAGTCTTTGACCTTATGCAGTAAACATGTCAAGCACGCCTCAGTTTCAGAGAGCAAAGTTGTGTCCTCTGCATAATGTAGATAATTGGTAAGTCTTCCTCCAATTCTGATGCCCCATTCCTTCTCCTCATAAAGTCCAGCCTCCTTAAATAAGGAGAGTCAAATGACAGAGCACAGCCAACTAGTTAGTCAGATGGCTGGCCTGGTGGCAGAAACGTATATGGCCCTTTTCTGCTGGTAGCACCTGTCTGAGTGGTCTCTGCTCACAGTACATGAAGCTGAACACCTCCTGATAAACACTAGTCATTCTAAAGATGCCTACTTCTAGGGCAGAAAAAGTTTATTCTTTTTCTTGTACTGAAGTACGTCATTTATGGAGCAGGAAAAGAATCCCGCAAAGAGTAGGCGTGTGAGAGTCTGATGCTGGGAACCAAACCCCACATTAGTTGGCATCAGGGCAGAAATTTAGCATTAAATCCATTGGATGGAAAAAAAAGATGATGACTTAGCTGACAGTATTAAACATTGTCTTAAGTTATAATATTCAAACTGCTAATTCAATATCATTGTTCTATTAATGTTTTCTTCTTAATATAAGGTCTAAAACAACGAAATAATCTGTACCCAAGAAATTAACGATATTTTACTCACTAGATTTTTTTAAATGAATATTTTAAAACTTACTATTTTAGGTCTTAAAATAGTGACTATTTGAAGATGTTAAGATATTATTTTTAAAGGTTGGGCAACAGATATTATAAAAATTACAATGTCGAGTATTTGAATCAACTGAAGAATAATGTGTCAATAAAGACACAAACAGCACAATTCTTTTTGCTATTACTCTTGGTCTCATTAATTGGTGGTTCAGTAGCAGAATTCTCTCCAACCATGTTAGAAAGTTTTGTTCGATTCCTGGACAATGTACCTACTACATAGCCACTATTAGTGCATCAGTGGAGACTTGATGTTGTTATGACACTGAACAATTCAGTGGACCGTCTAGTCTAAGATAAGGTAGGAGCCTCAATCAGTTATGTGAATGACATAGAATGTAGTGTTTCAATTTGCATAGGCTCGCCAAGAGTCAAGGTCAACTCTGGAGGGACTAACAAGTATTTTTCTCAATAGTTTAATGTTGTTGTTGTTCTTGTTGCTGAATTGGAATCTACCCCCAGCTAACCCCTACAGCTGGTTTTCAGAAGTAGTAAATTACGTAAGTGGAGACGGCCCATCCTTCTCTCACTGAGCAGCTGGTGTATTCAAACCACAGGTCTTGGGAATTGCAGTGCAGCTTCTAACCACTGGGCCAACAGAGCTCTTTAATAGTATTTTAATAAACGGAATGAAAATTATTGATTCAATATCCACATTTTACCATTCAAGATGATGATATGTATGACAATGGTTCTTCTAAAGCTAGGTTCTTCCCGAACTAGATTCATTAGAGAGAATCTTCCCCTGGACTATGCCCTGAATTTGGATTTCTTTTCTCTTACATTGTGAACTGGCTCGGGCTCTCACCAACTCTGCCCTCCCATTCCTCTCCACTCCCCTGTGAAATTGGTGTTCCTGGTGCAGAGGTGATGTGGCTGTGTCAACATGGCCATCCAGGAGGTCTCCACACTGCCAAGCAGTCTCCATACTTACATTCATGCTCTGGCGAGCAATTCAGGTTCAGCGGGCAGCCTGGGGTCTGGCCTAATGGTCAACACAGAAATCAGATTCATTACAACCGTGGGAAAAATCACTGGAGAAGCTCAGTACCAGCTGTGAAAACTAGGCCTGGGGCTGATTGTGGGTCAGGTCATCAACTACATACATGCAAGTTCAAACCAAAGCTAAAGAAAATAAAATCAAATCCACAAGAATCAAAGTTTGATCTTGAGTCTATCCCTCTTGAATTTAAATACCTTCTCAGGAACTGTTTTGAGGCCTTGTATACTAATGAGCAGATTACCAGATGATCTGTGGGAAGATATCAAGAATATCATCCATGAAGAATGCAGAAGGTGATTATAAAGATGGAAAAAGAAGGAAAGAAAAATGGATGTCAGAAGAGACTGAATACTATACTAGAATGCTGAGAAGCTAAAGTAAAGGGATAATGTCAAGATGTTCAGAATCTGAGCAGAAGATTTCAAATGGAAGCACAGGAAGACAAAACAAAGTATTATAGGGAAATGGGCAAAGAGTTGGAGTTGGAAAATCAAAAGGTACAAACTCACTCAGCATTTCTCAAGTTAAAGGAACTGAAGAACAAATTTAAGCCCCGAGTTGCAATACTTGATGCTGTGGGCAGAATGTTGAATGACCCAGGAAGCATCAAAAGAAGATGGAAGGAGTACACAGAGTCACTATTCCAAAAATAATTGTATGACACAGAAAAATTTCATGTAACAATGGATGATCAAGAGCCTATAGTAATGAAGGAGGAAATTCAAGCTCCTCTGAAGGAACTGACAAAGGCCCCAGGAACTGATAGACTACCAATTGATATATCTCAATAAACAAATACCTGGATGTGCTCACCACGTTGTGCCAAGAAATCTGAAGGACAACCACCTGACCGACTAACTGGAAGAGATTTATATATGTTCCCATTCCAACGAAAGGTGACCTGACAGAGTATGGACATTATCAAACAAATTCATTAGTCTCATATGCAAGCAAGATCTTGGTGAAAATTATCCAAAAAAGACAGGAACAGCACATCAACAGAGAACTTCCAGATGTGTAGGCTGAGTTTAGAAGAGGCTGTGGTACTAGGGATATTATAGCCAAAGTCAGATGGATCTTAACTGAATGCAGAAAGTACCAGAGGAATGTCTATGTTTCATTGACTATGCAAATACATTTCACTGTGTGGATCACAACAAACCGTGGGTGATTTTGAGAAAAAGGGAATTCCAAAACACTTGATTGTGCTTATGTGAAACCTATACTTGGATCAGGAGGCAGTCATCAGAACAGAGCAAGGAAATCCTGCCTGGTTCAAAATCAGGAAAGGAGTACACCAGGAATGCATCCTATCTTCATACCTTTCAAACTATATGCAAAACAGATCATCTGGGAGGCTGGGCTCTATCAGGAGGAATATGGCATCAGGACTGAAGGAAGACTCATCAACAATCTGCATTATGCAGATGACAAGACCCTTCCTTACAAAAACTGAGGAGGACCTGAAAAGCTTTCTGCAGAAGGTATAAAGGACTGCAGCCTTCAATATGGATTGAAGCCCAACATCAAGAAAACAAAGATTCTCACCACTGGAACAATTGGCAAAATCATGATAGTCAGTGAAGAGGTTGAGATTGAGAATGTTAACAGCTTACTTGGCTCCAAAATCAGCACTCTTGGTACTAGCAGCCAGGAAATTAATTTTTTTTTAAAAAAAAGATAATTGAATTAGGAAAATTTGCTGTCAGTGATCTCTCTAGAGTGCTGAAGAGCAACAATGTCACTCTGGTGACTAAGGTTGGCCTGATCCAGGCCATGGTCTAGGCAACTATTTGCTATGCATCAGAGAGCTGCTTCATTTCGTTTGCTTCATCAGAGAGATAATTACTAATGATGGAAGAGGAATCAATGCTTTTGAAATGTGATGCTGGAGAAGAGTATTGAATATACCGTGGACTGCTAAGACAACAAACAGGTCTGTCTTGGAAAGGGTGATTCAAGGATGCCCCTTAGAGGCAAGGATTTTGAAGCTCTGTCTAACATACTTTGGGCCAGGAGGGACCAGTCCTTGGAGAGGGACATCATGCTTGAAAGGGTGAAAGGACAGCGCAAGAAAGACAGACTTTGGATGAGATTGTTTTGACTCAGTGTAATAGTAATGTGTAATTAATTCAGGGTAATGGGGCTAACTGTATCAAAGACAATGAAATTGGCTCAATATGGAGCAGGGTTCAGAGCAGCTGTACGTAGGGTCACTTATATACAACAACAACAAACAAACTGTGAGAAAATAGATTTGTGTTCTCTAAAGCCACCCACAAGTGCTTTTGTTATGAGCAGCACCAGGAAACTAACACACCATTTGTAAATAAAATTGGGTTAAGTGAAATTCTCAGCTAGGAAAAGTAATAGTTAGGAATTTTGCTAAACAAATCTTAAAAATAAGTATAATAATCAGAAGCATGTGTGTTATATTGCACCCTATCCTCCAAAAATGTGTCATAGAACATCAAGGCTGTAAATTTTCATAGGTATTTTTTGTTAGGACACTAAATTATTTTAATATTTTGCAATTCCCATCTGTTATAAATCTTAGAAAATATTCACTGGATAATCTTTTTTTCATTAATGAAAGAGCTGCCAGAGTGGTACTAATTCTGAAAAATGTTATTAATTATTAAAATATCATTTTAATACAAGAAATACTGATTTTCTTACCTTTTCCCAAAAATCACAAACAGAAAATGTTAAAAATTAAATGATACAGGATTGTGGAGTGAAATAACTGGACAATATGCACCTTAATCTTCATAAGGGCTTTACATTTTGGAAATATTCTGTCAGCGTGTTAATGAAGGAAAACAGCTTCAAAAATATAATATATTTTTCTCTTCTTTTTTCAGCCTGTATTTCTTGTCATTTAGTTGTTAATGGATAATTTGTTTCTTTTCTTTCTTCCCTTCAGTCTGTCTTTCTCCATTGAATCACTGTATTTTGTGCCCCTAGTAGTTTATGTTTCTGTCCTATCCTTAATGCTCTTCCTAAGTAGAAATTTTGTTGCTGTTGTTATTGCTGGGTGCCCTCAAGTTGACTACAACTCGGTGCAACTCTACGAACAACAGATCTGAACTTGTCTTATTTTGCACCATCCTCACAACCTCTGCTCATGTGAACCCCTTCTTTTTTTGTGAACCCCTTCTTATAGCCACTGTGTTGATCCATCTTATTAAGATTTTTCCTCTCTCTCATTGACTTTTCATTTGATGTATTTTTCAAAGGTCCGGTCCCTCCTGATAAAATGCTCAAATTATATGAGAACTAATTTTATTATTCTTGCCTCTAAAGAGTATTATTCAAGGCAAAATTATTTTTCTTTTGGCAGTCTATGAGATAGAAAATATTCTTTGCCAGCACCATAATTCAAAGGCATAAGTACTTCTTTTGTCATTCTTATTCTTTGCCCAACTTTTAGATGCATAGGGAACAATTGAAAAGATTCTGGCTTGGTTTAGGTACATTTTATTTAGACTTTAAACTGATATTCTTACTCTTCAGCACTTTGGAGAAGTCCTTGACAGCAGATTTCCCCAATACAACACGTCTCGATTTCTTGACTGCTGTCATGATCAGTGTTGATTGTGGATCCAAGTAAAATGAAATTGTTGATAGCACTGATATTTTTTTTCTCTGTCTTTCTTAATGTTGTCTATGGGTCCAGCGGTGATGATTTTTGTGTTCTTAGTGTTGATATGAGCCCATATCGAAGGCTGTAGTCTTTTCTACAGTAAGTGCTTCAAGTTCTCTTCACTTTCTGTAAGTAAGATTATGACATCTACAGCAACACATGTTGATAAGTCTTCTTCTAATCTTGATGTACAAAATTCAAAAAATCTTGTCTCCTAACTTTTAGTTACCTCTTTATTTTCTTTCTTCTTTGGATTTCTTTTATTGTTAAAGGAACAGAAACTTCAGTCATTTTTAATTTTTTTCCCCCAGAGTAAATTTGAAGAGCTTAGCATTTGCTCTGGAATTGTATGGTATGGGACATCCAACAAACTCTCTAAAAATGAAGGAAACTCAGCACTGCATGAAAGCAGGGATGACTTGAATTCTAATTGGTAAGCAATTATTATTTCATCTCATTACCCTGAGGATGCCATGTTGTTGTTGTTGTTGTTTATAATTGAGTCAAGGATGACTCAAAATAACTCTATGAACAAATAACCTGTTCTATAATTATCATCATTTCTCTAAGTTCATAGAGTTTTCAGCGGTATGTTGTTTAGTTAGTGGATGAAACTTATTCATACACACACACACGTGTGTGTGTGTGTGTGTGTCATTTCTCTAAGTTCATAGAGTTTTCAGCGGTATGTTGTTTAGTTAGTGGATGAAACTTATTCATACACACACACACGTGTGTGTGTGTGTGTGTGTGTGTGTGTGTGTGTGTGTGTGTGTAAAATTTACTGGTTTGGCTTCTCTAGAGAATCTAGAATAAGATAGGGTCCTTCTTTGCATTTTCATTTACATTTTGCTGAGATTTTGGGATCATCCTTGCCCTTGCTTTTGCTCCTGGGGAACGGAATCACTAGAAGTTCTCAAACATTTCTATAGATATAATTTTAATAGCAAGAGAGAGTAATTATACAGCAGGGCTACTCTAAGTGAACTTTACTTTCCTTTTTAATTAGTTCATTTATTATTTATTTACTTTAAATTAAATTTTTAACTGACATTTGAGTGAAGATTAACAAAGCAAATTAATTTTTCATTCAAATATTATTGAATATTTTTTTCTATAACATTAATTTCTAGCCTTCTAGTTGCACTTTTCCCACCTCCTCCCTGTAATCCTGACTTTCACTGATCTTTCCATATCACTCTGTGTCTTTCCTTTCCTTAATGATACTGGAACAATCATCCCTTTATTGGATATTATCTTCCCCTTCACCTATCTTAATATATACCTAAGATTCTCACCACTGGACCAATTGGCAGCATTAAGATGGATGGCGAAGAGATTGAGATTGTTCACAGCTTTAGTTTGCTTGGCTCCATAGTCAACAGTCTTGGCACCAGCAGCCAGGAAATTAAAAGGCGCATTGCCATGGGAAAGTCTGCTGTTAGGGAC
>NW_006399944.1:802659-803270 GCF_000299155.1 Elephantulus edwardii | reverse complement strand
GGTCTTCCTTTCTTTTGCTGACCTTCCACCTTTCTTTTGGTGTCAATGTATGGCTTCTATTTTGTAAAAGTTATAGCTTCTTGATTAATTAATGTTTATTTTCTCTGGCATTAATATTAAGACTTCAGCTCTCATTTGGCTACCATTTGCATGATTTTTTCCCATCCTATAATTTTTAACTTCTTTGTGTTCTTTAACTTAAGATGCATCTCTCATAGACAGCATATGGTTGTATCCCATCTCTTATTAGTCTGAAAACATCTATCTTTCAATTGGAGTATTTACTCAATTATATTTACTTATAAGGAAAGAACTGTATCTGTTATTTTGCTAATTGAGTCTTTTGTGCATATCTCATGCCATATTTATATGTTCCTAATTCTTACAACGAAGCTATCTTTCTCTTTAGTGTTTATGCTTTATAGTCTTTTGGGATGGGGTTTTTTGGGTGGTAGTGAATAATTTTAATTCCTCTCTTTTTTTTCTTGTATACATACATTTTAGATATTTTCTTTGTATTTACAGTGAAGATTACATTTAAAATATTAGATTTATTACTAGTAAGTGTAAAGTGATAAAATTTAACTTCCATAATATACAAGAACTCTGTT
>NW_006399944.1:799955-802090 GCF_000299155.1 Elephantulus edwardii | reverse complement strand
GAGGGTGGAGTGACAGCGCAGGAGAGGAAGGCCCTGTATGAGGTGGATTGATTCAGAGACTGGGATAATTGAGTTGGGAGTGTTAGAGACAGTGCGATTGGCACAGGGCAGAGTGGAGTTTAGGGCTGTTGTACATAGGGACGCTATTAGTCGCAAGCCACTCGATGGCACATAACAACAACAACAACATCAATTTACTCATTTTTACTTCCTCCTTTCCCATCCTGGTAGCTATCTAGGAGTGATTCTATCTTTGTGTAAACCTTGTCTTAGCCTTTTTTTAAATTGCCTTAGCTTTTAATAACAGTGGTCTTATATAGTGTAAATTCTTTTATGACTTATTTCACTTAACATATCACCTAGATTGGCCCTTAATTCTACAAATCTCAGTGGTCCTGTTATTTAAACAAAACATTCATCTGTGGCCTTTCCCCTGAGTGCCAGTTCCACATCACCTTGACTGTCTTCTTGTTTTAACCTGGAATTCACCATTATCAGGAATTGGACAATTTATCTTCTTTCCTTTTAATGATTCAGTCACAAAGGGTTGTTTACACCTTCCCTGACAATAAGGTTGTACTTCTGTGGGCAATGATTTAAGTTGTATTTAAGGGTCCAATACATACCTGAGAATTTCCCTCTATTTTTTGTTGTTGCTAATATTTGTGTCCTTTTTGCTTTTTTTATTAATGTACGAGAGATTTTATGTTGAAGGCTATAGATTCACACTACTCCAACTTGCTTCAAATTTATTTCACTCTTCAGGAACATTGGACCATCTCAACTGTGTCTATATGAATTCCCTGAATATGAATATTAATCCAGTGGCTTCAAGCTGATTAGTAAATGGAGAACATAGCAGCCATGAAAATGCACCTGTCATATATTTGAGAGGAAGTGTAATTGCCTGACAATCTTAGCAGTTGCGCTCTTAACTCTCACACCAAATTTGTCCCAAGATCACACCTCACAAAGATTGCTCAAGCACAGGAGAGAAAAAGAAAAGAAAGGAATAAATACATATTCCTAGAAGGCTGAAGAATTCTCTGATAGGTTGTCCCAAAGGATTTTTAAAACTTTCATAGAGTGGCATAGCTTGACCAGGTGGGACCCCTTAACTCCGGCAACAGAGAGGTCCCGGGAAGCCACTTCCAGAAGGGAGCAACAGGCTTCCTTCTAGGTCATTCAGGTACTTTAGGGGGAAAACTGCTGTCTGGCTTGACCACACAGGACCCCAAAACTCAAGCAACAGGGAGGTCCTGGGCACCTCAACAGAGAGGAGAAGTCACTTCTAGAAGGGAACAACAGGCTTCTTCTTTTGTCATTTAGGTTTTCTGGGGGGAAAACTTCTGCCAGGCCCTCATCCTTGTGTCCTAAGAAGGGAACACAAATATATAGGTGTTTCACAAAACATTGCTGTATCCTGGGTAATTTTATAGTTATAACAGCCTAATATCTACTAAGACTCCCATTGTGTCAAGAAAATTGCAACACACATCAGCCACTATGAACAAAACAAAATAACCCTTCTCCTAAAAAAGCAGACCCCACCACCAAAAAATCAGATGCAATGAATACCCCAGATAGAGAGAGCCAGAACTAATATGTTGATGTAGAGTTACTTGATCAGTAACTCAAAGATGAAAATGTGGGAACAAACATTCTAAGTCAATAAAATAAAATAAAAAAATTTAGAAAAAAGAATCCAGAAGAAATATATACATGAAGAGAAACATGAACAGATACAGATGAAAATACAAAAGATGAAAGGAAAAAAAATATAAAATAGACAAAGAGGTATAAGAAATTAAAAAAAACAAACACAAAAACATGAAAAGATGGAACGGGAACAGCCAACACAGTACTGGAAATAACAGATAAGCATGAAAATAAATCCAGATTATTAAGACCAAAAGGACAAAAGTGTCCAATACACTGGTAGGAAACAAAAAAAAAGCATAACTGAAGAGATGGCACAGAGAGTCAATGATCTGGAAGACAAGAGCCTCACTAGAAATAGAATAGAAGAAAAATCAGAAATGAGGCATGAAGAAAACATTAAATAGAACAAGAGGACATAACAATAATAAATATCTATGCACCAAATAAAAGACCAGCAAAATACATAAAACAAA
>NW_006399944.1:773968-795035 GCF_000299155.1 Elephantulus edwardii | reverse complement strand
ATTTTAAATAATGTAAGATATAGCAAGTAGAGTTGCAAAAGCACAAAAAAGTGCATTTGTATCCATTTATAAAATTATATTTACTGGAAATCTTTATTTCCTCATGCAGTTACAATTTACTGTCCCTATTAATGGTGCTCTAAAATTAATCATGGGTGATATATTGGCAAGGAAAACAGTGCTATAGAAAGGGGGGAAATCGTTTATGTTCAAAGTAAAGAAATGGGAAACATTTGAAAAGAAGTAAAGAAGATAGCCAAAGCCCTGGTGGTGCTATGATTAAATGCTCTACTGCTAACTGAAAAATCTGTGGTTCAAACACGCCAATTGTTCTGCAGGAGATAATACCTGGCAATTTTCTGTAAAAAGTACAAATTTGGAAACCCTGTGAGGAAATTCTGCTCTGTCATACTGATAGTCTTTACCTCAGGTTAAGCATAACGTGTAGAGAGCCTATAAACAACAGATCAAAACTCTGCCCTAATCTTTCACCATCCCTGTGATCTCTGACATGTTTAAAGTCTTTGCTACAGTTACTATATTCATCTATCTTGTCACAGGTCTTCCTCTCTGACCCTCGACTTTTTCCTTCATGGTATCGTCTAAGATTGGCCTCTTCTGTCAACATACACAAAGTAGGTAAGACCATGTTTCATCATCTTTGCCTCTAAGGAGCATCCTGGTTTCGTTTCCCCCAAGATAAATTTGTTTATTTTTTTGTTTTTCGGTAGTCCATGGGATCTTCATGAGCATTCTTCATTTACACTACAATTCAAAATACCTACTCATCTCTGGTTATCTTTAGTCATTGCCCAACTTTTAGATGCATAGGAAACTGTCATATATTGTCAGAAAAGTGAAAATGGGCTCAATAGCATACAAAAATAACAAAAGAATTGGAAAGACAAGAGATAAATTGTGGTTAAGTCCCATATAATCTAAGAAAAGAACCTAAAACTCAGAATGTTGTTGTTATTCTTATGTGCTGTCAAGTTGCTTGTGACTCATAGCGACCCTATGTAAAATAGCTCTAAACTCTGCTCTGTCCTGTGCCAATCTCACTGTCTCTGCAACACTCATCCCAATTGCCCCAGTCACCGAATCAATCCACCTCTCAGAGGGCCTTTCCCTCCTGCACCTATCCTCCACCCTCCCAAGCAAAAAACAAAACAAAACTCAGAATAGGTCATTAAAATTGCCTGTGGTAACACATCAATTTGTCACAGAAAGAACATTATTTTCCCAGTCTTCTTGAGTGTCTAAAGAAATATGGTAGTCATTTTCATAATATAAAAAATAGGTTAAAGTAGATTTATTTCCACAAATACCTAATTCCACAAGAATTACCACATAGTTTATCTTTAGATGACTGTGGTGAACTGGTGGCATGACGTTCTTTTGACATCATATTATGCTTGTTGTCCAAAGAGTGGTTTTAAGAGCAATCTTTCTCTGCAGTTTAGTCAGTATCTAGAAAATTTTGGAGAAAGGCATAGTATATAAATCTTGGGAATAAATGGATCAATAAATTCAGAATTATCATGATGTGCTCCTGGTGGAATGCTAAATTAAAGTGGAAACTAGTTATTTAGAAATAACAGACCTTGCATAAGAAATGGGAAGTTAGGACATATTCTCACAAGTTCAGTATCATTTTCTGCCCAGAAGCATGCTAGCAATCTACTCTTTCTGAGCCTGGGCCACAGTATTCATATCATACTTAGAGGTCTTCTTTACCACCTCATAAATAATGCTTGTGCAAGGGCTAGTTACATGAAATTACACTAGTTTATACGAGCTATCCTTTATAAGAATATATTATTTCATTTTTCACATGAAAAGCAATTCCATGGTCTCAAAACTTTTAAAAATATAAATCCTTTTCTTTAACACACAAGAAGAAATGTAATCATTATCAAACTGGGGAAATAGTTGAGATTATGAAAAGGAAGAACCATTAGATCTAGCTGTGATTTACATAAAGCACTGGAAACCTGTGCAGATTCTTCCATTTTGAGATTCTCAGACTTTTAAAAAAATATTTAAAGATCACACTACATTGTTTCTGAGACAGTATTTCAGGATAGTACTGGCTGCTGTTATTTGAATGAGGTATTTAAAAATACTTTGATAGTGAATCAAAAGATGTGTCTTTATACTTTCATATAATAGAATTAGTGATAAGGCAATCTTGAAAATCATTTTTATAAAATAAGTAGAAAATGTAAGTAGAAGTCAGAACTGAAATCAAGCTTGAAAATCATGAAGTAATCTTACCCTTTAGTATCTTTTCAAGACTTACTCCTTTTTGGCAAAGTGGTAAGGGATAGGCTATGCAATCAGAGACTTGAAGTAAAATCCTGCTACCAATCAATTGTGTCTGTTGAGTTATTCTCATCTTAGTCATCTTCTAAAAAAGGAAGAATTAAGAATATATACCTTATAGGGTTAATGTGATTATTTAAGACAATAAAAAAGTGAGTAATTGAGCATCAGATATTTCATAAGTAATACATAAGCAATTGTTGCTCGTTTCATTTTAGCCTTTAGTCACATCTGAAATAATTTTTTGTGCATCATTTTGCCTTCAACTTTCTATATCCTTTTCCTTAAACATTTCTATTATCCTGACCAATCTTTCCATTCTGTAACCTTCATCCTGACATTTAATGCTTTTTCTTATGGTTTTTATTCTTTCAATGAAGCAAAAATCTCTTCTTATTTTTAACTGATATTTGAAAGGTTATTATAAGTGGCAGACTACAAAAATTCTCTCCTGATATAATGATCCCTTTTAGATCTATTTAGAATACAAATATTGTTTTATTTTTTGTGCAACATTGGCTCTACTTGCTGTCAGACTGATGTGTGAATGTGTGACTACAGTGAACAATGCATAATCAACAGTCTTTTCCACAATTATTGTTTATAGAAACAAGGTGGTTTTTAAAGCCTGAGAAAATCCATATAAGCCACTTACTACTTTACAATATTAAAAACATACTTTGGGGAAAAAAACAAAAAAAATACTTTGAATCACTGAAGTAAGATTCAAGTAGGTAAGTTTATAGTTGATTTGCATTAAGTATTTTCCTTTTTAAATAAACACACTTCATTCTATATTGTGCTTCTGTCTAAAAATGAAAAAAATATTCTAAGGTTCATATTTAGAGGAAACGTTTTTATGGTATTTGTTGCTGTTTCATGGGTTGGGGGACCACATTAAAAGATAGAAGACACTTTAAATCTTCCCTCTATGGACAACTTTTACTGTCAAAAACTTGGAATTTCTGGCAAGGAAAAAAAAGTTTGGGAGATAACAAGCTGTTATCAGTACCAGCTGTTCATCCTAAGAGGCATTTTTAGCAGCTGCCCTGGAAAAGCAAAAGCCTGTAAGTGATCCCACTTGCAAGGATCTCTAGGGCTGAGGAGAAGAAAGAGCATTGTTCTATGCTGAGGAAACTCGAGCCACGACCCTCAAATTTTAGTTGAATATTCACTACTATCGCAAAGATTTGTACTTGAAGAAACCCTTGGAGAATAACTTATCATTTGAGTTTCCTGAGAATGTGTGAGAGATAAGGATTTTCCCCCAGGGACTGGAGGGAAGAAGTAACTTTAAGCTGAAAATCTGTTTCTTCAACTTAGGTAGGAAGTGCTAAGGATAGGTTTTAGTACAGGTAGATATAGAGATAAAGGCTCGGGAAAGAAGATGTGAATAAAAAAAAGGCTAATAGCAACTGTCTGGGAGAGGTATTTGCACATAAATGGTATAAAGTATGAATACAAATAGTTAGCTTTATATCATAATACTGATCATATTTATTATGAAAAACCTACAGTAATCAAGTCAGTCGCAACTTTCAGTGCCTGTAGGACAGAGTTAACTGCCCTATGTGGTGTCTAAACCACTATGGAAGTAAATGAATCATCTTTTTCCAGTGCAGCAGCTGGTAGGTTCAAATCACTGAGCTTTTGGTTAGTATCCCAACACTTAACCCACCGGGCCACCAGGGCCTCATTACAATGCATGACAAATGCATGCTTCAGCCATGTCCTCAGAGTTCTCACACTTTTGAAACAGTGAAAGCTACCCAGTCATGCCCTTCACTAAAATGTGAAGAAGATTGAAAGCTCTATCTATATAAGATACTGAAGCTTAGAATGTTAGGCTGAAACTATTCAATGACCATGTTAAGAAATTGTGACAAGTGCTTCGTCCTGATTCCGGGAACCAAATATCTCTTGCTAAGTGTCCCTCTACTCACACAAGTTGCTAAATTAGTCTGACCCCACAAGAATAATAAACACCAAATTATCTCCACTGTCACACAAGAATGTCTTCTCCTCTGCTAGGCTGCCAAGGAGGAAGGTACTGACAGGGCTGCACAGCCAGCACAGGCATGAGGCCCTGAGGCTAAGGTCTGCACAAATGGAGGAGTTGAATGGAGACTGAAAGGGAGAAGCAGGAATATCCATAGTCTTTGCCAAATATGTTCTCATTGTGTTAGAGAGAAAGGTGGGGGGGAAAGGGTAGAGAAGAGAAAAGGAAGAGGAGTGTGTAGGGGAAAGAAATGGGGAAAGGAGAGTTCTGTGATTATTTATGAAACTTGCACACATTTCTTGATTTGCCTCTTATGCTGAGAGTAGGTATAAACCTGAACTCTGGAAAGGCACTCCATTGTTGTTGTTCCATGCCATCGAGTCAGAACTGACTGATAGTTGACTCTCCAAATGGTTTTCAGAGACTGTAAATAACACAAGAGACGCTTGCCTATCTTTCTCCCCTGGAATAGCTGGTGGATTCAAACCACCTGTCTTTAGGTATGACTCCTTTACCTACTAGGTCACTGGGGCTCTAGACAGTTCTAAATATGCTAAAAACTTCAGCAGCTTAAAAGACTAGATACTGCAATATTAAGACTATTATTGAAAAAAAATAATAGGATAACTAGTAAACAGTGTATGGTGACCCAAAGGGGAAGAGATGGGAGCAGAGGGGTCAGAATGGGTAAGAGGGGGTAAAGGAAATAGGGAAGATCTGAGAAGGATCTGAAAAGACAGGTTAATAGTGGCCATAGTTTTATGGTAATTAATTTTATAGAATGATTGTATGAAACATAATGTCAATAAAGGAAAGTGTGAAACAAACAAAGAAAAAAAGAAAACAAAGATCCTTATCACTGGACCAATAGGCAACATTAAAATAGATGGGGAAAAGATTGAAGTTGGAAATTATTTCCGTTTAGTTGGAACCACAATTGACACCCATGATAAAAGCAGTCAAAATATCAAAATACAAACTTCATAGGGAAAATCTTCTAGGGAAAAAAAGAATAGCTGTTTTTCAAGAGCACATCAATGCTACCAAAAGAGGCAGGTGCCTGGACCCTCATTGTATTTCTATTCAAATCAATACTCTTTAGGTCACCAGCTAAGAGGCTGTGGCTGCTAAAAGCAGAGGTGGATGCCTATAAGAGTAGCTTGGAGCATACACGAGCCTCCTACAGCCTCCTCAGTACAGACACCATTGTAATGTCCTTCCAGTGACCTATGCCTTCCTTTCTTCACACCAGACACCACATGTTACATCACAAGCTCCAATGAGGCTGATCCTTGAAGATTTCCAAGTCTTCTTGCTGACAGAATATTGTCTAGAGTGCTCTGAAGTTAAGAAACAGGTTTCACAATTCCAAATGCTCAGAACAAAAGTAGCCTTGTGATGCAACAAGAAATTTTGGTTAGTCCCACAAATACTTCAGTGGTTGGATTTTCTTCCAAGAAAAAACAAACAAACAAACCCTTTTAGTGTGATTTATTTGTGGTATAGTAGAATAAATAAAAGAAAAATGGAATTACATTTAATTATGTTATGTCGTATTAAGTCATATGATAAATGTGAAAGAGTTTTTCTTTCATTGGAAAAGAGGTTATAATGATACAAGCTTTGGCTTCTGCAGCCAAAATTTTTCCTTTAATTTATGGCAATTCAAAGTGGAAATCTCAGCAGTTATGAATAATTAGACCACTTGCAACAATATTTCAAATAAACAGGTGGCATCAGAAGCAATTACATACAGGTTAAAATTTAAAATATTCGGTTCAAATTGTTACATAAAGTATGTAAATTAATTCATTGCTCTGGAGGTGTAGTTTGTTGTGAATTGTACAGCTAACCCAGAGGTAATGTCAGGTCATTGAAACCCACAAGCGACCCTGAGATAAAGATGAGCAGTCTCCCCCTACTCTATTTACAGCTTCCTGAATAATCAATCCTCTGGCTGATCTGATATGAGCTGCTTCTGACTCAGTGAGTTTTAGTTTTGAGTATCTAATATTCTGCAATAATAATTGTAATAATATGAACATATACATAGTGACCAGCTTTTGCCAGAGGGCAAATCTGCTGCAAAGGCCCACTTTAAAGTGTTCATGAGCAAGGATTGTCACTTTAAAGACCTTAGTCTTGGCAATGTATCTGCCTAGTTATAGTTTCAATCATTTCGTATGTGAAATTGAGGCTTATAGAAATAAGAACAAGAGTAATTGAGGCCTTTGGATTTTGATATTGGCAAAAAAACACTGAATCTACCATGCATTATCCAAAGAATGAGCAAAGCACCTTTAGAAGAAATATAGCCATAGGACAGTTTTGTTTTATTTTATAACAGTGGTGTTATGCAGTATTTATCCTATTGAGGATGAGTTACTTCACTCAGCATAATGACCTCCAAAGCCACCCATATTGTGTAATGTTTTATGAGTTCATTTTTTTCAATGCTGCATAGTATTCCATTGTGAAAAAAATTATATATATATATATATATACATACATACAGAGGGTCATAGTTTTTCTATCCATTTGAGGGTGTTTCTTAGAAATAGGATGGTGAGATTGTACCATTTGAGTACATTTTCAGGAAGACCCAGTCTCTGGAGAAAGAAATAATGCTTGGTGAAACAGACAGCCAGCAAATTAGAGGAACACTATCAAGAAGATAGACTAACACAATGAACACAGCTATTGTGTGGATGACACAAGGCTGAGCAGGATTTCATTATTTTGTATATACAGTCATTATGAGTAAAAACTAACTTGAGGGCATCTAGAAATAGCAACAATAATCAGCTGTATCTACTGTGAAGTCAGAACTGACTCGTAGCTGACCCTTTAATGGATTTTCAGAGGTTATAAATGTCACAGAAGGAGGCAGCCCATCTTTCTACTACAGAGTAGCTGATGAATTTAAATTTCCTGGGTTGGCAGCACAGCTCCTTACCGCTAAGCTACCAGAGCTCCCTATATATTGCTTAGAGTTAGATAATCTCAGAGCATAAAACTAGTATAACAACTTCTTACCACAATGAATGGCACAACAGTGTTGCTTGCAGAAACCAAGGAGGACTTGAAATGTTTACTGAAAAGGTCAAGAACTGATCTTCAAAACAGATTGAAATTTAACATCAACAAACAAAAATTCTCACCACTGGGTCCAATTGAGAGTACCATGAGAGACTGAGAAGAGATTGATATTGTTAACAATTCCAGCTTGTTCAGTTCCACTGTCCACACTTTTAGCACCAGTAGTCAAGAAATCAAAAGACAAATTTTATTGGAAAATCTGCTTTCAGGGACCTCTTCAGAGTGCTAAAAAGCAATAATATAAGTCTAGAGAATAAGGTGAGCCTGATCCAGGCCATGGTCTTTGCAATTACTTGTTGTGCATCTGAGAGCTGGACAATGACTAAGGATGACAAAAGAATTAATGCCTTTGAGTTGTGGTACTAGAGAAGCATATTGAACATACCAGGGAGCCAAGAAAACAAATGGATCTGTCCTAGAGAGAGTGAAACCAAGCTGATCCTTGGAGCCAAGGATTTTGAAACTCCATCTCACATACTTCGGGCTTACTTTGATCCTTAGGAAGGATCAGACCTTGGAGAAAGACATCATGGTTGGAAGTGTGGAGGTACAGCACAGGAGAGGAAGACCTGGAGAAGATGGATAGAGCAGAATCTTGCTCTGACATCCATGGGATTATCATGAGACAGAGTTGCTTCAACAGCTGCTGGTTTGTATAGGTAGTATACCTTGACATAAGACTTTAGAGCGCAGCTGAAGCCCTGGACGACTTCACCGCCATCTGGAGCAACTACAACTTAGAGCCGACAAGATGGTGGACGGGGAGCTGAACGTGGATAGTCTCATCACCCAATTGCTGGAGGAAGTCTACTATGCTTAGTGGTAAAAAGATGCACTACAGCCAGCGGGAGCTGCATCACTACTGACCTGCCCTCGGGTTGACTCAGCAATTCTGGTAAATCACCACCTGTAGGAGAATCATCACCTGTACTAGCCACCCCAGAGGAAATCGCTGAGATGCAAAGGAAAAATGAGCTGAAACTCAAGATAAAGCAAGAACATCTTGCTGCTTTGCAGTTTGAAGGCTGCAACACTTCCATGATACATCTTCAAGGATATGAGCATGTATGGCTAAGCACAATTGATAACAGTGCATCTAAATTCCAAAATCAATCTCCATAATAGTCTATGTGTTTCCTACTGCCAAAGGGGCCCTTTAGAGTAGTGAGAGAAGATCTTCACCCTGAAACCCACAGCGTCCCTTTTCAGCAGGAAGTAGTTAAGAGAATACGCCATCCCCTTTTCCTTATGAATCAGGGTGAAGTCTCTCTCAGGGAGGAGTAATAGGGAATGGCAAAGGACACACTGACAAAAGAGATTAATCAGAACTGGCTTTGACAAGCACTGTAGCACTGTGGCAATTAGACAATTAAAACAGACATTCGGGGGTGGGGGAAAGAAGAACGAACTGGAGAGGAGGGTGGAGAAAATAGTGCAACAATGAATGAATGAAAACCCAAAATCTCTGTAAATATTCATTAAAACTAATAAAATTTAATATTTAAAAAAAGACTTTAGTGCTTGGCAAAGCGCTTAAGTGCTGGTGAGAAAGAGCTTAAGTGCTTGGCTGCCAACAGAAAGGTCAGAAATTCAGATCCACTAATATCTCTGAAGAAGACAGAGGTGAACACTCTGCTTCCATTAAACAGCAACCTTGAAAATTCGATTTTGTTGTTGTTGCTATAGGCTGTAGAGTTGGAACTGACTCACAGCTGACCCTCACCAGGTCTTTGTTGTTGTGTGCCATAGAGTCAGAACGGGCCCATAGCTGACCCTCTAGTCTGTTTTCAGAGGCAGTTAAATCACATGGGAGGAGATCCTTCTCCCATGGAGCAGCTGGTGGATCCTAACCACATACCTTCAGGATTGCAGCGCAGTTTCTTGCCCCTAGGCCATCAGAGCGCCCTCAGCAGGTCTTTGCTATTGTTGCTGTGTAGCTTAAAGTCAGAACCGACCCACGTTTTCAGAGATAGTTGATTGCATGGGAGGAGATCGCCCATCCTTCTCTCCCAGAGCATCTGGGGACCAAGAATTGTATGCCTCCAGGATTGCAGTGCAGCTTCTTGCCACTAGGCCACCAGAGCTCCCTCAGCAATTCTTTAGAGGCAGTAAAGCACATAGAGGAGATTGTTCATTTTGTTCTCAGAGAATAGCTGGTAGATTAAAATCAAGTGCCTTTGGAAATCCTGTATGGCAGTGCTAATCCGTCCTACAGAGTCATGTTAAGCCAAAATCAATTTAATGACAATGGACTTTATGTTGTTTGGGGTTTGAGGGTTTTCATTTTTTTGGAGCAGTTTGTGGTAGGTGGCCAAAATCTCTTTTCACAATCCTTCTACCAAATAACCTCAAATGTTAATGGTTAACAGCACAAAGTACATTCTCTTCATGTTCTTTTTGAGTTAGAGAGAACAAAGACTATGCACAGTGCAGCCACTCAAGAGATCTATTGGATAAGCAGCCTCCATCTCAATGGTCATTGTTAGATGCTGTTGAGTGGATACTAAGCTCTTAGCAAGCTATTCTCACAGAGCAGAACTGCACCCAAAGAATTTTCTTGGCTGTAATGTTTGTAGGGGGAAATCTTCAGGGCTTTCTCCTATAGAGCTACCGAGGAGGTTCAAACCACCACCTTTTAGGAGCCAAGAATTTAACCATAGAGGCACAAGAGCTTCTTCCTCAAGTCTTACAGGTCATCATACCAGAAAGGACAAGACAGCTACAGAGAGTTTTGTGTTGACAATTAAAAGTGAAACCCAAAATTATGTGCAACTCATTAGCCAGAACTGATCACAGATTAAACCTAATAAAAATGGAGTTACCGTAGTTGTTGTATTAAAAATAATAATAATAATGCAGTCAAACAATTCCAATTCATGGTGGCCCTATGTGTTGCAAAATAGAACAGTATTTCTTAAGATTTTTAAACCTATTACTTTTCAGAAGTAGATCTCCAGTCCTTTCCTCTGAGGTGCACATATTTGGGTAAAAATTGTCAGCTAATCAGTTAGTAGTTGAACATTTAACCATTTCCAGCAGTAAGTAACACCAATGAATATATCAGTCATTGTTACTGAGTTGGAACTAGCTCATAATTGACCCTCCAGCAAGTTTGAGGAAAAAATTGCCCAACTTTCTCTAGGGGAGTGACTGGTGGATTCAAACTACCACAAAGATGTCACCTTTGGGTTAGCCATACAACTTTCTACTGAAGCTCTCTACCTAACTCTCTACCAAAGCTCCCTAATTGACATGGTATTATGGTGTTACATTGCTGCTGCTGTTATTACGTGCCCTTGAATCAAGTGTAACTCATAGCAACCCAATGCACAATGGCTATGGACCTTGCCCTATCCTAAGGCAATTTTACTGTCTCCAATACATCTATCTACCCACGTTACTCTAGTTACTGTGTAAGTCCATTTTACCCACCTGCAGTTTGTCTTTTGACTTCCTGACTGCTAGTGCCAAAAGTGTTGATTGTGGAAACAAGCACGCTGAAATTGTTAACAATCTCAATCTCTTTTCCATCCATTATGATGCTGCCAATTTACCTGGCACTGAAAATCTTCATTTTATTCATGTTGAGCATCCATCTATATTGAAGATTTCAGTCCTTGGCTTTCTTTAGCAAATTCTCCAGGTTCTCTTCCATTTCAGCAAGCAAGGCTGTGCCATCTGCATAAAGCAGGTTGTTGATGAGTCTTCCTCAAACCCTGGTCCCACATGCCTTTTCAGAAAGTCCAATCTCACAGATGATCTGTTTTACACATAGATTTAAAAGGTATGGAGAAAGAATGCAACCCAGTCACACTCTTTTCTTATTTTGAAACATGCAGTGTTTCTTTTCTCTGTTCTGACTACTTCCTGGCCTAAGTATGGGTTTCACATGAGCACAATTAAATGTTGTAGGATTCCCATTCTTCTCAAGGTTAGCCACAATTGGTTGTGATCCACACAGTCAAATGCCTTTGCATAGTAAATAAAACACAGGCATTCCTTTAGTACTCTCCACCTTCAGCCAAGATTCACCTGACATTTGCTATGATGTAACTAAATGCCACAGCTTCTTCTAAGCCCAGCTTATATTCTGTCAATGTAGGGTTCCAGTCATTTTTAGATAATCTTCAGCAGGATTTTGCTTATATGTGACATTGTTTAATAATTTCCACATTGTCAGATTGCATTTTTTTAAAGAAAAAATTGGAATAAATATAGATCTCTTCCAGTCAATTGGCCGGATAGTTGTCTTCCAGATTTCTTGGCACAATCTAGTGAGCACATCAAGGGCTATTTGTTTGAAATATGTCAATTGATATCCCATCCATTCCTGGGATTTTGTTTCTTGCAGTTCCTTCAGAGCAGCTTCCACTTCCTCCTTCAGCACCATCCTCCTTCATCACCATTGCCTCTTGATTATATGTTGTTTCATTAAATTCTTCTGTGGCAGCCAACTCTTTTTGCTACAGTGTCTCTGTGTACTCTTTTCATCTTCTTTTGATGCTTCTTGGGTCATTCAACATTTTTCCCACAACTGCAACTCAAAAGCTTTTATTTGTTCCTCAATTCCTTCGGCTTTAGAAATGCTGAGTGAGTTTGTTCCTTTATTATTTTCCAACTCCAAATCTTTGCACGTTTCAACATTTCACTATAATGCTTTGCTTTGTCTTCTTAAACTACCCTTAGAAATCTTCTGTTCAGCTCTTTAAATTCCATATTTCTCCCCTTTGCTTTGACTTCTCAACACTCTAGTGCAATAATCAGATTTTTCTCTGACATCCATCATGGGTTTTTCTTCCACCTCTGTCTTTTTAATGAGTGACCTTTTGCATGCTTCCTGGATGATATTCTTTATATTATCCACAGTTCTTCTGGTCTTCATTCATTAGTGTTCAATGTTTCAAACTTGTTCCTGAAACAGTTTTTAAATTCAAGTGAACTAGACTTAATGTTAAATTGAGGGTCTTGTTACATTACTACTGTTTTAATTTGCATTTCTCTGGTGACTTAAAATAGATTTAATTTTTTTTCAAAATTTATGAATTATATCTGCATATTTAAGGTGTAGGGGCAAGTATTTTTTTTCTTTTTTTACTTGTAAGTGAAAACTTACGAAGTATGTTGTGATTTGGTTTAAGCTAGACCTTAGGATGGCCTCTCGCATGTTGAGGAGGGACACGTATGGAATGCTCAGGGCTTTTATGGCTTTCTTTTCATCCCAAGTGGGTATCAACAGATGGGACTTGCCAGATGAATTGGGAGTCTCTGGCCCAGAGTCCACCAGCGCTGGGGCATGCCGGAATTTTAAAATACTGAAATGTTTGGCTACACCTGCAGGCATTTGTGTCAAACATTCTTCTGGGTCATATAGCACTGGTCTGTCCATTTGCTGTGCAGAGGGAACTCATGGTTGTTGTGATGCTGACCACTGGGACACTGATGTGTCAAAGGCGATAATGGTTACCCATGGTGGACAGTGTTTGGTGGAGCTCCCTGATTAAAACAAGCTTGGAAGCAGGAGTGGCATCCACTTCCAAAATAGTTTGCCTCCGAAAACCCTATGAACCTAGAGAAATGATGAAAATTATGCAAGTATTCAGGTCTTTCACTCATAGGGTCGCTATGAGTCGCCTACTACTTGATGGCACTTAACAACAACATTAGTTTTTCATTCAACCACTCAAGCACATTTTGTTTTAGAATATTCACCACAAAATCCATAACAGAGTCCCACTTTCCCCTCTTCCTTCCTGTAATTCTAATTTTTATTAATTCTCCTATCCTACGCTTCCCACCTTTAGGACTTTATCCTAGTCAAATGCTTCTCTTTTAGCCTTATATGACATTAATCTAATGAGTGAGTACCTCCATAACACTATTGGTCACAACTGTAGGAGTGTGTTCTGTTTTTAAGTTTGAGGGGAGACTTAGGGCCATAGTCTTGAGGGGTTAACCAGTCTATTGGACAAATAAACCTTGTCTCTTTCTTCTGTTTGGTTTTTGTTTGTTTTTTTAAAATTTTGTTGCACATTTTTCTCTACTCTATTTAAGATTTTATACTGTGATTTGTTTTAGAGTGGTCAGCAATGGTAGCACGGCATCATCTAAATATTCTTCTATCAGTTTCATAGAAGTTGACGTTTTTGTGGTCTATTAGTCCTTTGGACTAATTATTTCTACACATCTTTACTTCCCCCTGCCCCTCTTCTTTGTTCTAGACATGGGACAAACATTATGTTTTTACAATTTTCCCTTATTAAATAGCTGTCATCACTTGAAAACTATTGCAGAAAACCTGTAAAAACTTAGTTCATCTCTATTAACTTCACCTTAGATGTATTTTTTAAATTATTACATACTTTCACCACCATAGCACATTGTAACAGTTATAAATAATCAAAGCAAGAAATTTCAAAATCTAAAACTCTAAGGCTTTAAATGCTGTGGGCTGGTTTGTAATTTTCTTTACTTCTGGAGGAATTTAATTTAACAATAATTTAAAATATAGAGAAATTTAAAAACATACACATATGTGAACTTTCGGGAAACATTAAATCCAAGAAGAACTTTCTGTTTATTTCATTTCCATGCTTTCCAAGCAATTTATCTTTACAAAATAAAACTTTTCTATTAATATGCTTTTCATCTTAGATGTAAATGTTCTCAAAGTAGAAGTAAAAGTTTCTTAACTTGCAGTAAAGTTCAATAAATATTTTTGTTAAAACTCTCAGTAGTTTAAATCACAGAAATAGTTATGAATCAACTGAGTCGTGGTTGTTTTGATTAAAGTATCATAGGGAACATAATGATCAGTTTCTCTTAATACTGTACTACTCAGAACAAACTGACCTCATCCTAGAGAGGTTTTGGCATATATTTAACATCAGACTTTTTATACATAGTTGTGGTAGTTGTACAACAGCTCTGCCTGAAGTGTGGTTTGTAAAGTTTAAGAATTACTTCAAAGGGCAATACAAAGATAGTAAAAGATAATATAAAGTGAAATGAAGGCATAGATGTAAAAAAAGAAACACAAACATTGCCAGAAACATATGGTTCGGCATTATTTATAAGACAACAGTCGAGAATAAGAGGTGCATTGCAAAGCAGACTTGGGTAGTTGAGGGAGGAGAGAAGAAATTATTTGACAATGAATTAATATTTTGAAAAATGAAAGTGAACTTGGGAGGTGGCAAAGAGAAGGAGGGAAGAAAATGTGCAACAATAAATGAATGAAAGATCCAACTTTTTTGTAAACTTTCATTAAAATAACAATTTTTAAAATTGTCAGATAAATGAAGAGTGTTTCATAGTAGAATCAGAGATGTCTTCTTCCTAGGTTCCAAATAAACCAAAGTGTTCTAGATTTTGCCAATTTTAATAACTTGGATCTTAATCCTCAGTGCTTTATAAGTTGTTGCTGTTGTTGTTTTATGTCATTGAGTCAGAGCCAACCAAAAGCTGACCCTCGGAAGCAGTAAATCACATGATAGACAATTGAACATCTTTCTCCTGTGGAGCATCTGGTGGACTTGACCCACATTTCTTTAGGTTGGCAGCATAGTTAACTGCAGTATAGCTACCCAGGGATTAGATATAGGTGCCTATGAGTAAATGAGATGCTCTGGTGCATTTTGCCCAAAGCATCTTTCAACATTGTGACATGAGGTTTAAATTTGTTTTTCAGTTCTTTCAGCTTGATAAATGCAGAGTGAATTCTTCTCTTTTTAGTCTCCAATTCCAGCTCTCTGCACATTCCATTAAATACTTTGCCTTGTCTTCCTGGGCTGCCCTTTGAAATCATCTGTTTAATTCTTTCACATCAACATGTTTTCCTTTAGAGAGTCTCTTCTGACATACATTTAGATTCTTTTTCTTTCTTCTCTGTTTCTGTAATCACCTTTTGCTTTCTTCAACTCATCTGATCTTCTATCATTGGTGTTCAATATCTCAAACCTATTCTTAAGATGACCATAATTGATTCAAAATCATAACTTGGTTCCTGTGGACTTACTTTCATTTTCTTTGGTCTCAATTTGAACTTGCATTCACTACCGGCTGAATTGGCAACATCAGTATGGATGGTGAAGAGATTGAGATAGTTAACGGTTTTAGTTTGCTTGGCTCCACAGTCAACACCCTTGGTATCAGCAGCCAGGAAATCAACAGATGAAATGCATTGGGAAAGTCAGCTGTTAAGGACCTCTCCAGAGTACTGAAGTGCAACAACGTCAGACTGGAGACAAAGGTGAACCTGAACCAAGCTACAGCCTTTGTAATTGCATGCTATGCATCAGAGAGCTGGACAATGACTAGGGATGATAAAAAGAGAATTTATGCCTTTAAGTTGTGGTGCTGAAGAAGAGTGTTGAATATACAATGGACTGCTAGGAGAACAAACAGGTTTGTCCTGGAGAAGGTGAAGCTAGAATGCTCCTTGGAGGCAAGGATTCTGAAGCTTTGTCTGACATACGCTGGGCATGTTGCAAGGAGGGACCAGTTCTTGGAGAGGGACATAGTGCTTGGAAGAGTGGAGGGACAGCGCAGGAGAGGAAGACCCTCAATGAGATGGATCAATTCAATCACTGGGGTAGTGGGAGAAGGTATTCTGGAGACTATGAGGTTGGCCCAGGATAGAGCAGGGTTTAGGGCTCTTGTACATTGGTCACTAAGAGTCCCAAGCTATTCGGTGGCACATAACAACAGCAGTAACAACATGAGTAATTGATGATCTAGACCACAGTGTGCCCAGAGCACTTGATCGTGGTTCTGCAAAACCTATACTTGGACCAGGAGGCAATCCTCCAACAGAGCAAGGAAACACTGCATGTTCAAAATTGGGAAGAGTGTGTGCCGATGATGTCATGCCTTTTCAGTCTTTATGCAGAACAGATCATCCAGGTGGCTGGGCACTTGCTGAAGAAGGTCAAGGACTGCAATCATCAATATAGATTGAAATTCAATATCAAGAAAATAAAGAATCTCACCACTGGGCTGATTGGCAGCATCATGATGGAAGGTGAAGAGACTAAGATTTTAACAGCTTTAGTTTACTTGGCTCCACAATCAATACTCTCGACACCAACAGCCAGGAAATTAAGACATCATGCTTGGGAGAGTGGGGGGACAGCGCAGGAGAGAAAGACCCTCAATGAGATGTATTGATCCAGTTAATGAGACAACAGGGGTAGGTGTGTTGGAGACAGTGAGATTATTGGCACAGGATAGAGCAGGGTTTAGGATTGTTGTACACAAAGTCACTGTGAGTCACAAGCGACTCAACTGCACATAGCAACAACAATGACCTTTGAGTTAGCAGCTTATCTTAAAAAAATATTCAAATATTGCAAAATAAAACTCTTGCCAATTATGAAGATGTTACTGGGAACGTCAGGCTGTTTATGAGCACACACAGGAACTTCTCATGAGTCACCGGTTAGTCTCTACCTTATGAACCCTGACTGTTGTAACCAACTCTCAGTATTTATTTCACCATCTTGTCGGCGGTCCTCCAGTCACTCTTCAGCATGGTGAGTTGTCCATTTCTTGGTACTAAACTTGCTGCTGGCTTTATGAATTCCTTGCTCTCATTTACAGCTGGCTAAGATTAGTTCAGTTATTAATGATTTTGAACTATATAAGATAATGTAATGACTAACTTTTCCCACTACAGAATAAAATAAGGTGTTGATGAACTAATTGACTAGAACTCAATGAAGAATTCCAAGAAATATTCAAGCCAAATGTCTCTGGTTCAATAACCTCTCTTAATCCTGTCCTAATTCTGGTTATAAGAAAGTGGATTCACTGGTCTCCACCGTGCCGGGTCCCTTGGGGATATTCAGAATGCTTCTGTAAAATTATTTCCCAAACATTCGTTGGAGGGCTTTCATTATGGAGACAAAAAACACAGAGACATTTCCTCCATTACTATGAAAGCTACTGCTGAAGATGCTGCCTGTTATGTTCTTCAATAAAAATAACAAAGTTAGAGAAGCTAACATTTTCTTTTCATTGCTATCTAGGGAGATTCTGGGAAAATCCACTACAGAAAAAGATTTCCATCAGCTAGAAACTGTCCTTTCCTTGCCAGGAATTATAATACATACATCACTAAAATTGGATCTAAAGATAAGTGTTGCGGTCCAGTTTCACAAGTTGCAATCTAAACATTCTCTATTTATCATCAGGGCTCAGTGTTGCCACAGAGATGTGTTGGCAGCCAATGGACATGATCTGGGAATGGAACTAAATTTTTAAAAGAACAAGTATGTGGAAAGTCTTACCTTTGCAATAAATGCAGACTTCAAAATAGTCATCATACAATGAAACCATAGTGCTAAGAGAAATGGCGAACACAACAAGAACTGATTTATAAACCCTTAGCTGGAACTTGGAAGGTGAATGTTACATGTGAGTTAAAATGGAGAATGATGTAATGAGGTTCTCTATCCAGCATGTAAAAATATTAATAAAGCCACTTATATGAAAATTTCAAAATATTAGGAACTCATCAAGTGGAAAAAAGACAAAATGTAAATAGAAAAAATATGCCACTTAGTAAAATATTAGGACACTACTGAATAAATTATTTCTTTGTAATCACTATGTGAAGACAAGCAAGAATAGCATTTAAATTAATAGGGAAGAACCCAACTTTGAGAGTGGAGGAACATAGACTTAATTAAATGTAGTGTCTGTCTTTTATAGGCTCATTGTGACTTCAAACAAATTACTTGGATTTTTTTCACCTGGCATTCAGAACCAATGATATTTCTGTTTGATGAGATTACTGTGATGCTTCAAAAATATATGAAAAGTTCTTAGTCCAGTAACTAGAATGTAGAACACGCTTAGTAAATGTTTTGTTATGTTGTGTCAGAACCCACCCATAGCTGACTCCCCAGGGTTTTCAGAAGAAGTAAATCACAAAGGAGATCACCTGTATTTCTCCCATGGAGCAGTTGGTGGATTTGACCCACATAACTATGCATCAGCAATTCAATACCTTACAACTAAGTCACCAGGTATGCCATTTATACCTACTAAATGGTATAGTGTCTATAACTTTTGCCAAAAGATTATTGAGTTTCCAACATTGTGAAAATCTAGGGTACTTACTTTCTTTCTGAATCCAAAGCTGCTTTGCTCTCATAACTAGATCACTACAGAATATTGTATTTATATCTCAAGTAATCATGAAATTGTCGTTAAAACACAGACCAGTGAAATTGAACATTGTATAAAATAAATAACCACTTAAGAGAAAACGTATTAAAAATAACAGAAAAAAAATACTACAAATTGCACAAAGAAGCAAATACAATCATAAAACAGGGCAGACAAATATTTACTAATTTCTTTGGTTATATTTTTTTAAGAACTAAAAGGTCATTGTGTGAATTCTGTTCTCTGGGCATGACATGCTCTATTTGTGTAGTTAATTTATGCTTCTAGTCTTCTAGAAATCATACACCAAATATTCTATTTGTAATCTGCTTGTCTCTTCACTTCTAACTTCTAGCAGATAGACATACCAACATACATACAGAGTGAAGAATTTGTTTCAGGAGATTTCAACAAGATGTTTTTGGTTAGCGGAAAAATTATCTAATCTTAGCATTCTATAACAGTCCTAATTTCCTCTAGCTAGTTATAGTCTGAAATTTAGGCTTAGATATAGAAGAGTCAGACGTGAGGAATATCGTTGATAATGTTAGAAGAATCTCAGCCAAAAGCAGAGAATACTAGAAGGATGTCTATTTGTGTTTCTTGACTTTGCAAAGTCACTTGACTGTGTGGATCACAAGAAACTTTCGTTAAGAATGGGAATCCCAGAATACTTAATTGTGCTCATGCAAAGCCTATACCTAGACCAAGCAGATGTTGTACAAATAGAGCAAAGGAACACTATATAGTTTAAAATAAATAAAGATGTACTATTTTATATCCCCATTAGCACTGAGTAAGATTTTTGAGCTCTACACACTATTGTCCATACTTGTTACCCAGGTGAACCTCACTAATGTTGCTTGGATGAAATGATATCTCATAGTTATTTTGATTTACACCACTTTAATAGCTAGAAATCTTGTACCTTTCTTCATGTGTTTGTTGTTCTTTTGAATTTTTTTCTTTGGTGAAATGTTTATTCTTATCTTGTGCCAATTCTGTAATTTGATTATTCTTATTCTTATTTCAATACTAAAAAATTATGTAACTTTTAGATATGTGTCCCTTGTAATGAACATTACTCTGGAATAGATGAGGAGAAGAACTATCTGAAAGGAATGTATGATTAGGCATTACATGAATAACAATTAACAATCTGGAGCAAAAGGTGCATTACAAAGTGGCCTGGGGAAGGGAGAAAGGAGGAGGGAGGAAAATATGTAGCAAAGAGTGAATCAACACCCAACATTTTGGTAAACTTCCATTACAGTTACGGTAAAAAAAAAAAAAAATTAAAGATGTGTATCAAGGCTGTATCCTTTAACTATATCTATTCCATCTATATGTTGAGCAAATAATTGGAGAAGTTTCACTCTGTGAAGAAGAAGGGATCAGGATTAGAGGAAGATTCATCAACACCTGTATTATGTAAATGACACAACCTTCCTTGCTTGCTGAAAGTGAAGAGTGTATGAGAAACCTACTGCAGAAGTTCAAGGACTATAGCCTTCAATAGGGATTACATTTCAACATAAAGAAAATGAATACAAATCTTGGATAAAAGATTAACACTATTGCTTCTTATTTGGATCCGCAATCAACATCCTTGGTGCCATCTGTCAATAATTCAAAAGATACATTGTTGTTGTTGTTACGTGCCGTCGAATCGCTTGAGACTCAAAGCAACCCTATGTACAACAGCCCTAAACCCTGCTCTATCCTGTGCCAATCTCATTGCCTCTGACAAACCCATCCCGATTACCCCAGTCACTGAATCAATCCACCTCATATAGGGTCTTCCCCTTCTGCGCTGTCCCTCTACTCTACCCAGCATGATGTCCCTCTCTAAAAACCTGTCTCTCTTTAACAACATGTCCAAAGTATGTCAGGTGAATCCCCAGAATCCTTGCCTCCAAGGAGCAGCCTGGCTTAACCCTCTCTACTATGAATCTGTTTGTTTTCTTGGCAGTCCGTGGTACATTCAATACTCTTCTCCAGCACCACAGCTCAAAGGTGTCAATTCTCCTTTTATCCTCCTTAGTCATTGTCCAAGTCTCTGATGCATAACAAGTGATTGCAAAAACCATGGCCTGTATCAGGCACACCTTAGTCTCCATAGAGACACTGTTGCTCTCGAGGACTTTAGAGAGGTCCCTAACCGGAGACTTTAACATCGCAATACGTTTTTTGATTTCCTGACTATTGGTGCCAAAAGTGTTGACCATGGAGCAGAGCAAACTGAAGCTGTGAAAAGTCTCAATCTCTTCGCCATCCATCCTGATGCTACCGATGGGTCCGGGGGTGAGAATTTTTGTCTTCTTGACATTGAGCCTCAGTCCATATTGAAGGCTGCCTTCCTTGACTCTCTGCAGTAAGTGCATGAGGTCCTCCTCAGTTTCAGCGAGCAAAGTTGTGTCATATGCATAACACAGATTGTTGATAGATCATCCACCAATCCTAACGCCACGCTTC
>NW_006399944.1:770001-773403 GCF_000299155.1 Elephantulus edwardii | reverse complement strand
AGTCAGTTGGCCAAGTGGTTGTTCTCCAGATTTCTTGGCACAATTTGGTGAGCACATCCACGGCAGCATCTGTTAGCTGAAATATGTCAATTGGTTTACCATCTATTCCGGGGTCCTTATTTTTTGCTATTTCCTTCAAAACAGCTTGAACTTCTGCCTTCATCACCATAGGCTCTGGCTCAAATGCTATTTCATTAAATTCTTCTGAATTTGCCAATTCCTTTCGACACAATGACTCAGTATATTCCTCCCATCTTCTTTTGATACTTCCTGGATCATTTAATATTCTGCCCAAAGCATCCTTGATTGTAGCTACTCGAGGTTTGAATCTGATCTTCAGTTCCTTGAGCTTAAGAAATGCTGAATGAGTTTGGCCCTTTTGATTTTCCGACTCTAGCTCCTCGCACATTTCAGTGTAATATTTCGCTTTGTCATTCCGTGCTGCCTTTTGTAATCTTCTGTTCAGCTCTTTAGTATCTTGGATCCTTCCTTGTGCTTTGGCTTCTCTACGTTCCAGTGCCATCTTCAGAGTTTCTTCTGACATCCATTTTGGTCTTTTCTTCCTCTTCTGTCTTTGTAATGACCGCCTGCACTCTTCCTGGATGATATATTTAACATCCTCCCACAACTCATCTGGTCTTCGCTCATTAGTGTTCAAGCCCTCAAACCTGTTCCTGAGATGATTCTGAAGTTCAGGTGGTATGAATTTAAAGTCATATTTTGGCTCCTGTGGATTCAGTTTAATTTTCCTCAGCTTCAGCTTGAACTTGCATATGAGTAGTTGTTGGTCTGTTCCACAGTCAGCTCCTGGCCTAGTTTTCACAGCTGATATTGAGCTTCTCCAGCGGTTTTTTCCACAGATGTAGTCGATCTGATTCCTATGCATACCATCAGGTGAAATCCATGTGTATAATCTACGTTTATGTCTCTTAAAAAAACAGATTTGCAATGAATAAGTCATTGATTGTGCAAAATTCAATCATTCTATCTCCAGCTTAATTTCTGTCACCAAGTCCATGTTTTCCAACTACTGTTTCTTCTTCCCTGTTCCCAACGAAAGATACATTGCGTTGGGAAAATCTGTTGTCAAGGACCACTCCCAAGCCATGATCTTTTCAATCACTTGCCATGCTTCTGAAAATTGGACAATGAATAAGGATAACAGTAGAAGAATCAACATCTTTAAGTGTAGTGTTACAGAAAAGTATTGAATACCAGTAATGGCAAAGAGATATAAGAGAAAATGTAACCGGAGTTCACTTTAGAAGTAAGTCATGAAACATCATCTCTCATACTTTTAGCATGGTGTTGTTAGATGCTATCGAGTTGATGATGACTCATAGCAACCTTACAAACAACGGATCTGAACCCCATCCTATCCTGTTCTATCTTCACACTTCCTGACACACTAGAGCCTGTTGTGACAGTCACCATGTCAATCCACCTAGCTGAAGGTTTTTCTCTCCTTCACTGACCCTCCATCCTTCCCAGCATCATGTCCCTTTCTGAGGATTAGCCCCTCCAAGCAACATGCTCAAAGTATGTGAATCACATCATCCTTGCCTCCAAAGAGCATTCTGGCTACACCATCTCCAAGATATATTTGTTTGTTCTTTTGCCTATCTAGAATGTTCAATACTTTTCTCCAACATCACATCTCAAAAGCATCAATTCTTCTATCATATCTATTCATCATTCAGCTCTCAGATGTGTAGCAAGTGATCAGAAATACCATGGCATGAATCAGATGCACGTTAATCCTCAAACTAACATCATTGCTATTCAATAATTTGGAGAAGTCTCTAACTTCATACTTTTCCAGTGAAATATGTCTCTTGATTTCCTGACTGCTGGTACCAAGGGTGTTAATTGTGGATCTAAATAAGATGAAATTACTGAAAATTTCAATCTCTTCTCCACCCATCATGATGTTGCCTATCAGTCCAGACAGTTATAAACATCTTTTAATAATTGGAATTCTGGGAAATTGGGAATTGTAAAAAATGAAATGGAGCTCATGAATACCAACATACTAGGCACTAATGTGATAATGTGGACCAGCTTTGGCCACTTTGAATCAGATAATCATATAGTATACTATGCTGGGAACAGAAAACAGAACAAGAATGGCGTTGCATTCATAGCCAAAAGGTCCATTCAAGTTCTAGCCTGAAATACAATGTTGTGAGTAATAGAATGTTATCCATATGCATTAAGAGCCATTAACATGACCAGATTTTTTTGCAATCCAAAATTGAATCTATATATGGTTAGGGGAGGCCAATTCTTGGAAAAAAAGAAATTATGCTTAGAAAGATAGAGGGTTATAGAAAGAGAGGAAGACCTTAAACAGATAAGTTGACACTGTGATTGAATCAATGGATTCAAGTATACTAGAGATGGTAAGGATGACACAGGATAAGGCAAGATTCAGATCTGTTACCAGTTAAGTCGCTGTAAGTTTAGCCAACTTCATGCCTCCTAACAACAACAAATTAATTGTCTATGTGGTGATATTACATGGCAGCTATAAATTAGTCCAAATCTTAGGTGGGAGATCTCGGCAGGAGGCAAAACATGAGCATAATAAGTGTATAATCATAGCAGTTAATATTCATTGAAACTATGTATTGTTGTGTACCTTAGAGTCGGAACAGAACCGTAGCTCATCTTCCTGCAGGTTTTCAGAGGCAGTCAATTGCATGGGAGCAGATGACTCATCCTTCTTCCATGGAGCAGCTTGTGGATTTGAACTGCATGCCTTCGGGCTTGCAGTGCAGCTTCTTGTTAACTACATACTGGTTGTATAATCCTTACAAACTGTAATCCTATAATGAAAAATATTGTTGTTCTTCTATTACAAACAGAAAACAACAAGTATGAAAAAACAAAAAAGAAAGAAAATCCACTGTCGTAGAGTCAGTAGCAACATATAGTGGCCCACCATTGATTTTACAAGACTAGTGTCTTGGGCTTCCTTGTAAGCGTATGGATATAATCCTTTCACTCACAATGTTGTACTTCAAGATGGACCTAGAAATTTCGTTTTTGACTATGAAAGCAACTCCATTTTTCCTCACCTTTTCATCTCCAGAATAGTATATCATATGATCATCTGACTCAAAATGCCCCATGCGAGTCCATCTCAACTGTCCAATGCCTAGTATGTCAATAGTTATGCGTTCCATTTCTTTCTTAACAATTTCTAATTTTCCTACATGTGCTCACCAAGTTGTGCCAAGAAATCTGGAGAACAACCACTTGGCCAACTGACTGGAAGAGGTCTATATTTGTTCCCATCCCAAAGAAGGGCGACCCAACTGAGTGTGGAAACTACAGAACAATATCATTGATTTCACATGCAAGCAAGATTCTACTGAAGATTATCCAAAAACGACTGGA
>NW_006399944.1:741820-769451 GCF_000299155.1 Elephantulus edwardii | reverse complement strand
AATGTCAAGAAGACAAAAATTCTCACCACTGGACCAATCGGTAGCATCAGGATGGATGGTGAAGAGATTGAGATTGTTTACAGCTTCAGTTTGCTTGGCTCCATGGTTAACACTCTTGACACCAGTAGCTGGGAAATAAAAAAACATATTGCGATGGGAAAGTCTGCAGTTAGGTACCTCTCCAAAGTACTCAAGAGCAACGGTGTCTCTCTGGAGCCTAAGGTGTGCCTGTTACAGACCATGGTTTTTGCAATCACTTGTTATGCATCAGAGAGTTGGACAATTACTATGGAGGATAGAAGGAGAATTGACACCTTTGATCTGTGGTGCTGGAGAAGAGTACTGAATGTACCACGGACTGCCAAGAAAACAAATAGACTCATCCTAGAGAGGGTTAAGCCAGGCTGCTCCTTGGAGGCAAGGATTCTGAGGCTTCACCTGACATACTTTGGACTTGTTGTAAGGAGGGACAGGTCTTTGGAGAGGGACATCATGCTGGGCAGAGTGGAGGGATGGCGCAGGAGGGGAAGACCCTCTATGAGGTGGATTGATTCAGTGACTAGGGTAATCTGGATGGGTATGTTGGAGGCAATGAGATTGGCACAGGATAGAGCAGGGTTTAGGGCTGTTGTATATAGGGTCGTTATGAGTCACAAATGACTCGATGGCACATAACAACAGTGTCTTGGGAGACTTAGTGTGAGCTGCACGTAGCCCCTGGCTTCTTGAGGAGAGGCAAGTATGGAAGGCCTCTGGAGCTTGGGGCGTTTGTTTTGCCCCAAGTGGGGATTGGCAGAGCAGACTTGTTAGATGAACTGAGGGTCTCTGGCCCAGAGTTGGCCAGCATTTTGGAATGCCAGAAGGGTAAAATACTGAAGGGACCGAGGGCCAGTCTTTCATTGTTTTTGGTGAAACATTCTTCTGGGTCGTGTAACCCTGGTGTGTCCACTTGCCATACAGCAGTAACTCCTGGCTGCTGGGAAGCTGAACACTGTGACGCTGACATGTCAAATGAGAAAATGGTTACCCATGGTGGACAGTGTTTTGTGGAGCTACTGATTAAAACAAGCTTTGAAGCAGGAGTGGCATCCACTTCCGTAATAGCTTGCCTCCAGAAACCCTATGAACCTGGAGAGAGGATGAAAGTCACATGAGTGTTGAGGACTTTCCTTCATAGGGTGGTTATGAGTCACCTACGACTCAATGGAACTTAACAACAACAAAATACTTCTTAGCTGGTAGACTTGAATCCCCTACCATTCAGTAAGGCCCAATACATCACCTACTATGGCTCTCTCTTCATAAAACACATGAAGAAACTGAGACATAGGGAGGAAAAGTGATCTATCACAGAGGTAGTAAGTGGGGAGGCAAGATTTTTGTGTACATGTTTCTGCTTTCTCAGTCTATGTTTCCCCTAATATTTTAGACTAGTACTTAAGACCTAGAATGATATAAGGAGAAGGTCAGATGAAGAGAAATTGGTTAGACCCAAAACATACCCATTACAATGAATTTGTAGAAAGTAAAATAATTTATATTCAAACATGGAGTTCTAGAATCATATAAGGCAAAAAAGAAATCACTTCAAGAATGACAGAATCATTCAGCTGGGTTGAATGTTACTGAGAGATTTCAGTATTTCAGTTTTCTTTTATATTATATAAGCATGGATTTGCCTATCTTTTTCCCTCAGGGCAGCCTGTAGATCCAAACCACTTGCTCTTAGGTTGGCAATGCAACTCTATGCCCACTAGATCACTAGAGATCCTTAGAAAGGATTGGAGGTACTGGGATTGCAAGAAAACAGCACTGGTGGCTTCACTCTAAGCAGCACTAAAGGGGATATTTCTCAGGACACACAACTTCAAGACAGTCATTACTTCCTCAGGATAAATAGTACCTTTGCTTCCTCTGATACTCAAATCACTCTAAGAGATTCTGAGTGATAGACTTTAAAATGGAAATATCTGGAAGGGTTAAAAAATTTTGTTACAAAAAAAAAAAAAAAAAAAACAAAAGAAAACAAAAACAAAAAACTTCCAGCCTCTGAATTCACAGGAGACAGTTGAAAATGGAAATAGCCCCAAATTATTAGCAAAAGATCCAGCAAATGGTCCAGTCATTTTACAATCTCTCTTTCCCTTATCTGGAATTACAGTTATGACCAACGTAATGTGGCGATGTGGTTAAAGATCCAACTGCAAACTAAATGGTCAATGGTTTAAACTCACAAGTCACACTATGAGAGAAATATGGGGAAGTCTGTACACATAAGGATTATAGCTATTATACTCCAACCACGATCTTAATGGACAGCAATGGGGGTTGATATGACTGGCCTAGAGACCCTGCATGGTGCAAACAGTTAACAAGTTTGGCTGCTAAATGTAAGTTTTAGAGGTTTATGTCAACCCAGAGAAGCCTCATTAGAAAGACCTGATGACCCATTTTTTAAAAACAAGTTAATAAAAATCCTGTGAAGTACAGTTATACTCTGACACATAAGCTGAATAGTGACTGGAGGACTACAGAGATGGATGCCTTGGCCATTAACCTGGCCCTAACATTTTCTGGTTAACCTTTATAATTTTCTTTCTGTTTTCCTCCTTCAACTCCAATCATCCATAATCTGCTAATTCCTACTCCTTCTTTAAATAGAATTTTGCTATTTACTCACTCCCAAAATTCTCTTTCCTGTTTCCTCAAGCAGATATGATGCACCTTCCATGTGCTTTTGCAGTATCCTTATTTCACTAATGACAACACATACTACTTTTCTACTAAGATTAATTATTAAGTTCTCTCTCACTTCCACCAGTCCAGGAATTCTGCTAGGAAGCCATAATGTTTTACTATGAGCTCAATGCCTTTCACATCAAATCTTTGGAAGGACTTGATTAATAGCTTCAATACAATCCAAATCAAAATACCAACAAGATACTGTGCAGATTCCAGTCACCAGTTACCATTAACACATCTTGATTGCATGTTTGGTCGATTTTGACAGCAAAATACGGTAAAAATTATCAATTTCTTCCTCTCTGGCTCTACATGTAAGAGTGTATATTTGAATAATAGTAGTATTAATGGGTCTTCCTTGAATGCATATGGATAATATTCTATCACAACATTGTATTTCAGGATAGAAGGCACTTAATTGTGGTTTTGATTTGCATCTCTCTTATTGCCAGTGATTTGGAGCATTTCTTCACATATCTGTTTGCTATAAAAATATCTTACTCTGTGAAAATTCTTTCCAAATCTTTTGCCTGTTTTGTAATTGGGTTATCAGTCTTTTTCTTGTGGAAGTCTAGTAGGAGTATTCTGAAACCTTTTGTTATAAGACTCTTGTCTGAGATAGTATTACCAAATTGGTAGTTACCAGGCTGTAGGTTTTGTTTTCAAACTGTTGGGAAAAGTTTTTTATGCACACATTCATTAAATCTTTAGAGGGTCCCATGCATCAATTTTATCCTCTTCAGATTGTGCATTTCTGGTTGTATTTGACAGTCTCTTTATACCTTGGACTAGGGCTTCTAAGCTTGATCCCAGTTTGTCTCTTATGAACGTTATGGTTTTGGGCTTACTCCCAGGTCTCTGATCCATCTTGATTTGAGATTTGGTTGGTTTTTTGTGTGTGTGTATGGTGTGAGATGTGGGTCCTGTTTCAGCTTTCTGCAGGTAGAAGTCCAGTTTTTCCAGCACCATTTGTTGAAAAAATTATCACTTCCCCATTTGATAACTTGGATTTCCTTGTCAAACATCAGTTGACGATAGATAGCTGGGTACATTCCTGGGTTCTCATTCCCGTTCCATTGGTCTATGTGTTGGCATTGTACCACTACCATGCAATTTTGGTTATTACTGCTGTGTACTAGGTTTTGAGGTCAGGGAGTGCCTCCAAATTCATTTTTGTTATTTAGAAGTGCTTTATTTATTTGGGGTCTCTTGCCTCCTAAAAAAAATTTATAATTTCCCTTTCAATCTCCTTGAAATATGAATTTGGTATCTGGATTTGGATTGCATTGAACATGTAGATTGCTTTGTCATTTTCACCATATTGAATCTTCCTATCCATGAACAGGTCACATTTTTCCATTCTTTAAGGGCTTTTATTGTGTCTTGCAGAAATGCTCTGTAGTTTTCTTTGTATTGTTGTTGTGTGCCATCGAGTCACTTCTACTCATAGCAACCCTATGTACAAAAGCCATAAATGCAGTTCTATCCTGTGCCAACAAGTCATCTCAAACACACTCATTCCCACCATTCCACTCACAGGATCTATCCATCTCATCGAAGGTCTTCCTCTCCTTCACCACCTCTGTACTCTGCCAAACATGATGCCCCTCTCCAAGAACCAGTCCCTTCTTGCAACATGCCCAAAATAAGTCAGATGAAGCTTCAGAATTCTTGGCTCCAAGGAGCACTCCGGCTTCACATTCTCCAGGACAAACCTCTTTGTTTTCCTATCAGTCCATGGTATATTCAACACTCTTCTCCGGCACCACAGCTCAAAGGCATCAATTCTCTTTCTATCAACCCTATTCACTGTCCAACTCTCTGATGCATAGCATGTAATTGCAAAGACTATAGCCCGGATCAGGTGCACCTTAGCCTCCAGCCTAATGCCATTGCTCTTCAGTACTCTTGAGAGGTCCTTCACAGCTGACTTTCCCAATGCAATTTGTCTCTTAATTTCCTGGCTGCTGTTACCAAGAGGGTTGACTGTGGAACCAAGCAAACGAAAACTATTAAATATCTCAATCTCTTCACCATCCACACTGTTGTTGCCAATTAGCCCAGTGGTGAGAATCTTTGTTTTCTTGATGTTGAGCTTCAATCCATATAGGAGGCTGCAGTCCTTGACCTTCTGCAGCAAGCGTTTCAGGTCCCCCTGAGTTTTAGCTAGCAGGGTTGTAGCATCTGTATAACGCAGGTTGTTGATGATTCTTTAACCCATCCTGATGCCACATTCCTTCTCCCTCATATAGCCCAGCATCTTGGATGATCTGTTCTGCATACAGCTTGAAAAGGATGGAGACAGAATACCTCCCTGATGGACCTCCTTCTTGATTTTGAACCATGTAGTGTCTCTTTGCTCTGTTCTGACTCCTGCCTCTTGGTCCAAGTATAGGTTTCTCATTATATCTTTAGTTACATTATTTCCCAAGTATCTCAATTTGTGGTTGTCTATTGTAAATGGTATTTTTTTTTAATTTCCTTCTCTGAGTTCTCTTTGTTATTGTAGAGGAATCCTATTGATTTTTGGATATTGATCTTGTATCCTGCCGCACTACTAAATTGGTCTATTAACTCTAACAGTTTTTTGTTGTTGTTGTTGTTGAGTCTTTGGGGTTTTCTGTGTAACACTATCATAACATCTGAATACAATTTAACTATCTCTTTGCCGATCTGAGTGCCGTTTATTTCCTTCTCTTGTCATATTGCCCTAGCAAGCACTTCCAATACAATATTGAAAAGAAGTGGTGACAGTGGGCATCCTTCTCTGGTTACTATTTGCAAAGAAAACATTTTTAGTCTATCTCCAATGAGAATGATGTTGGCTCTTGGTATTGTATATACACTTTTCACTGTATTGAGGAAATTCCCTTCTATTCCAATGTTGCTGAGTGTCTTTATCAGGAAGCTTTGTTGGATTTTGTCAAATGCATTTTCTGCATCAATTGCTAAAATCATATGGTTCTTGCTATTTGCTTTGTCAATATAATGAATTTTGTTGATTGTTTTTCTTATGTTGAACCATCCATATTTGCAATCGCTTGTTATGCATCAGAGAGTTGGACAATGACTAGGGAGGACAGAAGGAGAGTGGATGCTTTTGAGCTGTGGTGCTGGAGAAGGGTACTGAATGTACCCTGGACTGCCAGGAAAACAAACAGATTTATCTTGGAGAGGATTAAACCAAGCTACTCCTTGGAGGCAAGGATTCTGGGGCTTCGTCTGACATACTTTGGGCATGTTGCCAGGAGGAACAGGTCCTTGGAGAGGGACATCATGCTTGTGAGGGTGGAGGGACAGCGCAGGAGGGGAAGACCCTCTATGAGATGGATTGATTCGGTGACTGGGGTAATCGGGATGGGTGTGTCAGAGGTGGTGCGGTTGGCACAGGATAGAGCAGGGTTTAGAGCTGTTGTGCATAGGGTCGCTATGAGTCGGAAACGACTCGATGGCACATAACAACAACAACAACAACAACTACTTGGTCACAGTGAATTTTTTTTCTGTACTTTTGGATTCTATTGGCTAGGATTTTGTTAAGGATTTTTTCATCTATATTCATGAAAGATATTTTCTGTAGTTTTCTTTCTTGGTAATACCTTTGCATGGTTTTGGTATTAGGGTTATACTTGCTTCATAGAATGACTCTGAAAGTGTTGTTTCTTTTTCAATTTTTAAAAATAATTTAAGTAGAATGGGTGCTAAATCCTCTTTGAATATTTGGTAGAATTCAGCTGTGAAGTCATCTGGTCCAGGACTTTTATTACGGTGAAGTATTTTTTATGACCTTTTCAATTTCTTCTCTTGTGGTGGGTCGGTTCAAATTCTATATATCTGTCCTTGTTAATCTGGTCTGGGGATACATTTCAAGGAATTTGTCCATTTCCTCTAGGTTTTCAAATTTATCAGAGCATAACTTTTCATAGTATTCTGATATCATGGATTTAATTTCCTCTGGTTCTGTTGTGATGTCACCTCTATCATTACTTAATTGAGTTGTCTGTGTCCCCCCCCCTTTTGTTAAATTTGCCAGTGGTTTGTCAATTGGCTCTTTTGAAAAACCATCTCCTGGTCTAATTGATGGTTTCAACTCTTTTTCTGTTTCATTGATTTCAGCTCTTGTCCTTATAATTTATTTTTTCTAGAGGTTGTAGTATTAGATTGTTTATCTTTTTCTATTTGCTGAATGTGTTGAGTTAGATCTTTGGTTCTTCTTCTTTCTTCATTGATTCTTCTTCTTTCTCCCTTTTTTTAAATTTTTGTGCCTATTGCTATGAACTGCCCATGAGGATTGTCTTAGCTGTGTCCCTGAGGTTTTGGTAAGTTGTATTTTCTTTATCATGCATTTCAAGAATTTTTTTTTTATTTCATTCTCTTTTTTTCTTTTATAAACCAATCATGTTCTAGCAGAGAGTTAATTTCCACATGGGTGGTTTTGTAAGCTTTACTCTTCTGTGATTAATTTCTAGTTTTATGACATTGTGTTCTGAGAAAGTACTTTGCATTATTTGAATGTTTTTTAATTTGTTGAGTCTTCCTTTGTGCCCTAATATATGATACATTCTGGAGAATGTACCATGTGCACTTGAGAGGAAAGTGAATTGGGAACAGTACTCTGAATACATCCACAAGGTTGAGTTGGCTGATTGTATACTTTAGATATTCTGCATCTTTACTGAGTTTCTTTTGAGTTGACCTATCCTTTTTTGATACTGGTGTGTTGAAATCTCCTACAACTATTATGGTTCTGTCTATTTCTCTCTTCAATTAGGTTAACCGTTGATTTATGTATTTTGGAGACCTATCATTTGGTTTGTAGATGTTGATCAAGAGTTATGTCTTCTTGGTGTGATTTTTAACAATATGTAATGCCCTTCCTTTTCTTTGATGGTGGATTTCATTCTGAAATATATTTTACCAGAGATTAGTATTGCCACTCCTGCTTTTTTGAGGTTGCCATTTGCTTGGTATATTTTTTTTCCTGACTTTGACTTTGAGTCTGTCTTTATCTTCATTTTTAAATGTGTCCCTTATAGGCAACATATTTGTGGACTTTTTTTTTAATCCATTCTGCTACACTTCTTTTAATTGGTGCATTTAGTCCATTCACATTATGTGTGATTATTGTCAAACCAAAATTTACTTTTGTCATGTTTCTTTCTCTGTTGTTTCTGGTTACTACGGTCCATTTAATTTCCTTTGGCATCTCTTTGTGTAGGACTTCACTTAAAATTTCTTGTAGCTTTGGTCTTGTTTTCACAAATTCCTTAAGATCCTTCTTTTCTACAAAGAATCTAATTTCCTCTTCAAATTTGATAGAGAGTTTTGCTGGATATCAATCCTTGACTGGTAATTGTTATTTTTGAAGTTTCTGTATATGGCATCCCATTGTCTTCTAGTTCGCATGGTTTCTGCTGAGAAATGAGAATTTAATCTAATTGTTTCCCCTTTGTAGGTAACTATTTGTTTTTCTCTCATTGCTTTTAGAATTCTATCCTTACCTTTTAATTTGGAAAATTTGACTATGATATGTCTTGGTGTTTTTCTTTGGGAGTTTATTTTATTTCATGTTCTCTGTGTGTCTTGCATGTGAATTTTCCCATTCTTCAAAATACCTGGGAACTTTACTTCTAGTACTTCTTCTACAATCTTCTCAGTGATTTCCCTGTCCCTCCCATGTTTTGGAATTCCAGTCATATGTATGTTATTCTGTTTGATGTCATCTCACATAATTCTAATGTTTTCCGCATGTTCTTTTTGTCTCATCTCTGATTTTTCTTTAAGTAGGTTTCTAGTGAGGTTCTTGTCTTCCAGGTCACTGACTCTTTGCTTCTTTTCTTCAGTTCTACATTTTGTCCTACAAGCATGTTGGGCACTTCTCCTATTTTAGTCTTAATTTCTGGATTGCATTTTCAGGCTTTTCTATTGTTTCCAGTACAGTATTGGCTGTACCCCATCTGTCCTGTGATGATTTTTTTTAATTTATTGTATCTCTTGGTCTAGTCTACCAATTTTCCTTCCATCTTTTATGTTTTCATCCATATCTGTTCAAATTTCTCCTCATATTCCTTCTGATATTATTTCTGAAATATTTGCTCTCTTATTGACTTCCATTGTTTCTTCCCACATTTGCATCTTTTTCTGTAGCTGATCAAATAACTCTACATCAACATATTTGCTCTGGTTCTCTCTATCCAGGGTATTCATTGGGTCTGCTTTTGCAGGACAAGGGTTATTTTGTTTATTCATAATGGCTGATATGTATTGCTGTTTTCTCAACATTATGGGAGTGTTTTCTTAGTAGATACTAAGCTTTTACAACTATAAAATTACCTAAGGTACAGAAATGTTTTATGAAGCACATATATATTTGTGTTGGTCAGAAGCCTGCAAGGCTGAGAGCCTGACAGCAAGTTTCCCCCCAAAGTACCTGAATGAAGAAAGAGGAAGCCTGTTGCTTCCTTCTGGAATTGGCTTCTCACCTCCTTCGAGATGCTAAGGACCTCCATGTTGCTTGACTTAGGGGTCCTGCGTGGTCAAGCTAGACAGCAAATTTTTCTCCAACTAACTGTGGTAGCAGCAATGACAGTGTAGTTTGGCTTCCTGCCAAACAGTCCGCTTCCTGCCTCATGGTCCCAAAATTGACTTTTATACTGTAAATGCAACACCATTTTTCTTCTGGTTTTAATTCCCAGCATAGTACACCATATGATTATGTGATTCAAAGTGGCCAAACTAGTCCATCTCATAGCAAGTATGGAGATGTTCATGCATTTCATTTCATTTTTCACAACTCTAGTTTTGCAACATTGAACCTACATACATCCCATGTTCCATTTTTCCTCATTTTGACTGACTTCCAATCTAGACTCTCCCACTACACTACTATCACAGTCCATGCTTCTCTATTATTCATAGGGTTGTCAGATTCCTGTTTTTTTAAGAATTAGATGGCCAGTCCTGTTTTCTAATCCATCTTAATCTGAGAGTTCTACTAAAACTTGTCCATGATAGGTAACTCTTGTGGCATTTGACATTCTGTGGTATTATTTTCAATAGCACAGCAAACCACAAATTGTCTCAGTACAGCAAGCAGACAGAGAAGTTCTGTATCAATTAGAACAATGTTGTCCCTAAATGCAAAAAACTACAAACTGTTAGTTTAATTTGTAACTCTAATAGCAAATCAGTCATTACACTAGACGAATCAACTTTTTATTATGAAGACTCACCCATCCTAATTGGTTTAAACATCCCATACCTGATTACTAATTAAAACATTTACTTTCTAGAATCCAGTTGCTTCAAATAAGAGGCTGGAAATAGAATTATCAAATTAAATTTTTTTCAGTGATTTATTTATTGCAAATCCCTTTTTTAAAAGACAAAAAAGATGACTTTACATATGGATCTCACCTGACTGGCTGCAAAGCAATCAGTTTAACTACATCTGTGGAAGAAATAATTGGAGAAGCTCAATATTTACAATAAAAACTACATTAGAGGTGGACTGTGTGTAGAATCATCAATTTCTCATGCACAAGTTTAAATTGAGGTCAAAGAAAATTAAAATAAGTACACAAGAAGTAAGATATGGTCTTGAATTTATTCCGTCTTAATTTCAAGATCATCTTTAAAACAGGTTTGAAACATTGAACACCAATGATCAAAGAACAGATGAGTTATGGAAAGATATTAAGAATATTATATATAAAGAAAGTATGAGGTCATTACAAAGATAGAGAGGAAAGAAAAAAAACTAAAATTGATCCCAGAAGAGACTCTAAAAATTAGACTAGAGTACCAATAAGTTAAAACAACAGAAAAAGACCCTGAGATAAAAGAACTGAAGATTTAAAAGTACAGCTCAAGAAGACAAAGCAATGTTCAGAGAGCTGGAGAAAAAAAGGGGGGAAACTCGCTTTGCATTTCTCAAGCCAAAAAAACTAAAAACAAACAGAACAAAACAAAAAAAAAATTAAGCCTTGAATCTTAATAGTGAAAGATACTATGGGAAATATACTGAATGACCTAGAGAGCATCAAAAGAAGATAGAGGGATACACAGAATCATTGAAAATAAAAGAGGGGGGGTACTGACCAACACTGAAAAATTTCAAGAGTACCATATGAGCAGGAGGCAGTGGTTATGAAGGAGAAAGTGGAAGCTGCATTGACGACATTGGCAAAAGTAAGGCTCTGGGAATTAATGGGATACCAGTTGACTCGTTTCAATTAGCAGATGGTGTGCTAACCAGTCTTTGACAATGAATTTGGAGAATCAATGGTAAGACCAGCTGTCTGGCAAACAAATTCTAAGAGATTCTTATTTGTTTCCATTTCCAAGAAAGAAATTAGAAGAGATCAATATTGGTTCCCGTTCTCAAGAAAGGTGATCCAACCGAAAATGGAAACTATCAAAGAAAATAATTTGTATCACATTCAAGCAAAATACTGCTATGGATCATTTTAAAATGGCTAAGATAATACACATATAAAGAACTACCTTATTTTCAAGCAGTATTTAGAAGAGGTCATGCACTAGAGGCATCATTACTTATATCAGTTGGATTCTGGATGAAAGAAAAGAATACCAGAAGGATGTTTATTTATGCAAAGCATTTAACTGTATGGATCATAACAAGTTATGACTGACATTGGGAAGAATGGGAGTGCAAGAGCACTTGATTGTGCTTATGCAAAACCTCTGCTTAGACCAGGAGGCTGTTGTGTGAACAAGTAAGGGGACACTGCATAGTTTAAAATTAAGAAGGGCAGAGCCCAGCAAACTCCAAATAGAGTAGACCCCAAAGGAAAACATCAACATACCATAGTCAAATTCTCCTAATTAAAAGATAAGGATAGAGTACTAAAAGCAGCATGAGAAAAACAGAGTCACCTACAAAGGAGAAACAATTAGATTAAGTTCTGATTTCTTAGCAGAAACCTACGAGGTAGAACAATAGGATACTATATATAGAAAGATCAAAGAAAACAATTGCCAGCCAAGGATCCTACGCCCAGCAAAGATCTCCATTCAATATGGAGGATAAATCAGATACTTTGCGGAAAAGAAGCTTAAGGAATTTGCAAGAACAAGACAAAACTACCAAAAAATTTTAAGTGAAGTCCATCACACAGAGACACCAAAGGAAAGTGAATGGACCATACTAACCAGAAAGGACAAAAAAAAAAAGAAAGAAAGAAAAAAGGAAAAAAACGCACAGCAAAATTGCAGTGGTAAAACTTGGCCTGACAATAATCAGACTTAAAGTGAATGGACTAAATCAAGAGAAAGAGAGTAGCAGAATGGGTAAAAAATCAAAGCTTATCAATATGTTGCCTACAAAAGACACATCTAAAAAAATGAAGACAAAGACATACTAGAAATCAAGGCTGGCGAAAAAACATACCAAGAAAATGGCAACCACAAAAAAGAAGGCGTAGCAATTCTAAGCTCTGATAAAATAGACTTCAGAATGAAAACCACCATAAAAGATAAGAAAAGGCATTGCATACTGATTAAAAAGCTACAATAGATCAAGAAGACATAAGCTGGGTTGTTTATGCAAATGACAGATATGTAAAATACATAAAACAACGGTTAACAGAATTTAATAGAGAAATAGACAGCACCTCAATAGTGGTAGGAGACTTCAACACACCACTATCATCAAAAGATGGGTCAATTCAAAAGAAACTCAGCAAAGATGCAGAAGATCTAAACTGTACGATCAGCCAATTTGACCATGTATTCAGGATACTGCATCCAACTAAAACCCAATTTAATTTCTTTTCAAGTACACATGGTACATTATCCAGAATCAATCACATATTAGGACACAAAGTAAGCCTTAATAAATTCAAAACTACTGAAATAATACCAAACATCCTCTCAGGCCACAATGCCATAAAACTGGAAATTTATCACAGAAAGGTAAAATTTACAAAAACACCCATGGGGAACCTAAGTAACTCTCTGCTAGAACATGATTGGATTATATATGAAATTTAAAAAAATTCTTTGAAACAAATGAAAATGAAAATACAACATACCAAAACCCCTGGGATGCAGCTAAGGCAGTCTTCATGGGGTAATTCATAGCAGTAGACACACACATAAAAATGGAAACAATATCAATGACCTAAGTCAATACATTCATCAAACAGAAAAAGAACAATAATCTATTTCTACAGCCTCTAGAAGAAAGGAAACTATAAGCAAAAGAATGGAAATCAATGAAATAGAGAACAAAAAAACAATTTAAACCATCAATAAGAACAGGAGCTGGGTTTTCAAAAGGGTAAATAAAATTGACAAACCATTGGCAAATTTAACAATAGCAAAAAAGAGAAGGTACAGATAACTTGATTAAGAGATGATAAGTGACATCACAACAAAACCAAATAAAATTAAATTTATAATATCTAAATACTATGAAAAGGTATACTTGGATAAATTTTAAAAAACTGGAGGTAATACCTTGATACTGATGCCCCACACAAACTGACTCAAACAGATGTAGAACACTTGAACAAACCCGTCACAAAAGAACAAATTGAACAGATCATGAAAAGACTTCCCCATAAGAAAAGTCCTGGACAAGGGGGCTCCACAGCTGAATTCTAACAAACATTCAGAGATTTATCACCAATTCTACTTAAAGGATTTAAAAAAATAGAAAAAGAAGTAACACTCCCAGAGTCATTTTATGAAGCAAACATAACCCCACTACCAAAACCAGGTGGAAATATTACCAAGAAAGAAAACTGCAGGCCAATATCTCTAACAAATACAAATGCAAAAATCCTTGAACAAAATTGTAGCCAATTGAATTCAAAGGCACATAAAAAAAATAATTCATCATGACCAAGTGGGATTCATAACAGGTATGCAAGGATGGTTCAGCATAAGAAAAACAATCCATATAATTCACCACATTAATAGAGGAAATAACAAGAACCATATGATCTTAGCAATTGATGCAGAAAAGACAGTTGACAAAATCCAACATCCTCTCCTGATAAAGACAAAATTAGAATAGAAGGAAATTTCCTCAACATAGTGAAAAATATAAATGCAAAACCAAGAGCCAATATAATTCTCTATAGAGAAAGACTAAAAGCATTTTCCTTGTGAACAGGGACCAGACAAGGATCCCCACTGTCAACACTTCTATTCAATATTGTATAGGAAGTGCTTGCCAGGACAATATGACAGAAGAAGGAAATAAAAGGCATACAGATCAGCAAAGATATGGTTAAGCTGTCACAATAGGCAGATGAAATGATAGTGTGCATAGAAAAACCCCAAGGACTCAACAAAAAAACTGTTAGAGCTAGAAGACTAATTTACTTATGTGGCAGACTATAAGATCAATGGCTAAAAATCAGTAGGATTCTTTTACAGTACTGAGAGAAAGAAAACAATAGAGAACTGAGAGAAAGAAAGCAATATGCTTTATAATCGCCAACCACAAATCAAGATAATCTGGAGTAAACCTAACTAGACACACAAATACCTATACAAAAAAATCATAAAATATTTCTGCAAGACACAATAAAAGACCTAAAGAACTGGAAAAATGTGTCAAGTTCATAAATAGGAAGACTCAATGCTGTGAAAATGACAATCCTACCAAAAGCAATCTAAATGTTCAATGCAATCCAAATACAGATAATAAATTCATTTTTTCAAGAAGATTGAAAGGGAAATTATCAAATTTATTTGGAGAGGAAAGAGACCCTGAATAAGTAAAGCACTTCTAAAAAACAAAAGTGAAATGGAAAGCATAACACTCCCTGAACTCAAAACCTATTACAACAGCAGTAGTAACCAAAACAGCATGCTATTGGCACAGTGACAGGCAAATAGACCAATGGAACAGAATTGAGAACCCAGAAATAGAATTAGCCATCTATGGTCAACTGATAAAATCTATCAAATGACAATCTCTTCAACAAATGGTGCTGGAAAACTGGACTGCTACCTGCAAAATTCTGAAACAGGAGTCATATCTCACATCATACAAAAAATCAACTAAAGGTAAATGAGGGGTAAAGCACAAAACCATAAAGTTCACAAGAGACAAACTAGGATCAAGCTTATATGGCCTCGTCTACAGTAAAAAGACTGTCAAATACAGCCAGAAGTGCAGAATCAGGAGGGGATAAAATTGATAAATAGAACCTTCTGCAGATTAAACTCCTGTGCACATCAAAAACTTTTTCCAACAGAGTGAAAAGAAAATCTACCTGACTAGGGGGAAAAATGTCAATACCATTACAGACAAGGATCTCATATCAAAAGTTTACAGAATCCTACAGGGCCTCCACAAGAAAAAGACCAATAACCCAACTACAAAATAGGCAAAAGACATAGAAAGAATTTTCACAGAGGAAGATATTCAGATGGCAAACAGACGTGAAGAAATGCTCAAAATCACTGGTAACGAGAGAGATGCAAATCAAAACCATAATGTGATACCATCTCACTCCAATAGCAGGGGCAAAATTTAAAAGAAAAGCAAGGAATAAATGTTGGAGAGTATGTGGTGAGGAATGAACTCTTATACACTGTTGGTAGGATTATAAAATGGTACAACCACTCTGGAAGGCAGAATAGTGTTTCCTCTAAAAGTTGAACATAGATATTCTATATGACCCAGCTATTCCAGTGATTGGAATACACCCCAAGAAAGTGAGAACTGAGGAACAAACGGAGACTTGTACACCAATGTTCATAGCATCTCACCATTGCAAGAACATGGAAATAGCCCAAATGTCCAATCACAATTGAATGGAGAAATTATGGTACATTCACATGATGGAATACTATGTAGCATGAAGGAGCAATGATTTTGTAAATTACTACCTAACTTTATGCTAAGTGAACTTATTATTATTTATGCCAAGTGAACTTATTTATTATGCTAAGTGAACTAATTCAGTCTCATAAGGAAAAATACTGTATAAGACCATTATTGCAGAAATAAATAACTAATACAACATGTATGAGGTTCTAAGAGGGGTAGGCGGATCAGAGGAGTGAGGATGGTGGGGGGCATAATCATACAGTCGTACAATTTGATGGATGGAGGAAAGTGTGGGTTAAGAAAATTGGAAAGATATGGTGTGAAAAACAATGTATGTGAACTTTGTAAGTAAACCAATATAAAATAAAAAAATTCTATTTAAAAAAGTACTTATATGGGAATTATCATATGAAACAAAATATGAATTATGGAATTTGTGAAACACAATATATAAGAATGAAAAAAATAAAAAAATAAGAAAAAAAAGAATGAAGCACAATGCATATGAATTTTTTATAAAGCAACAAGAAATATAAATTTGCCAATATAAAAAAAGTGCAAAAAAAATTAAGAAGGGAGTGTATCAGGGTTGTATTCTCTCTCCATACCTATTAAGTATGTATACTGAGCAAATTATTTAAGAAGCTGAACTTTGTGAAGAGAATTTGGCATCAGGATTGGAGGGAGACTCATCAACAAGCTGCGCTATACAGATGAGATGGCACAATCTTGCTTATTTAAAGTGAGGAGGACTTGAGGCATTTATTGCAATAGATCAAAGCATACAGCCTTCAATATGCATTGCATTTGAATGTCAAGAAAACAAAGATTCTTACCACTGAACCAACCAATAGGCCACATCATGATAGATGAAGAAAATATTGAAACTGTCAATAACTTTATCTTTCCTTAGATCCACAATTAATATCCTTGGTAACAGCAATCAGGAAATTAGGAGATACTGTATTGAACTGGGAAAGCTGCAGCTAGGGACCTCTTCAAATTTTTGTGGAGTAATGATGTCAGTTTGAGGACTGAGGGTGTGTTCAGGCTATCTTATATTTGATCACCTACCATGCATCTGAGAGCTGGGCAATGAATATCAGTGACAGAAGAATTAACATCTTTGAGCTGTGGTCTTGGAGAAAACATCCAATAGATTGCCTGAAGAAGAAACAAATCTATTTTGAAGAGGGTGCATGTAGAGTCTTCTTTGGAAGTAAGAATGATGTGCTCCACCTCACAAACTTCAGACAGATTGTTAGAAGTAGCTTTTGCTTGGAGAAGGATATGATGTTTGGAAAGAAAGAGGATCAGTGAAGGAGAGGAAGACCTTCAACCAGTTGGATTGACATGATGACTGTCACAATGGTCTTTAATGTGTCAGAATTGTGAGAATTGTACAAGATAGGTTCAGATCTGTTGTTCATATGGTTGCTTTGGGTCATACTAGACTCGAAAACACCTACAACAAAAATAATTGTGCAGATATTGACAAATTGATCTAAGATATATATATAAGAAAAGGACAAAGATAATGTAGGAGAAACTTAGGTGGTAATGGATTCAGAAATAACATTTTAAATACAACACCAAAAGCATAACCCATAAAAAAAGTAATAAGCCAAGTTTCATTAAAACTCTCTCCTCTGCAAAAGATACTGTTCAGAGAATAAAAAGATGAGCCATTGACAAATTATTGGCAAAATACATGTCTAACAAAAGGCTTATCATGAAAATATACAAAGATCTCATGAAACTTATCAATCAGAAAACAAGCAACCCAATTACAAAGTGGATTTCACCAAAAACTATATATAGATGGTAGATAATCATATGAAAAGAATACTGAAAATCATACATAATTTTATTGCTGTCATGTGTCGCCAAATTGGAAATGACTCATTGCTGACTCTTCAGTGGACTTTCAGAGGCTATTAATTGCACAGAAGAATGTCCATTCCCCACCCACCATCACCACCACCGCCCTTTAGAGCATTTGGGATATTTGAACCATGTGCTTTTGGGTTGACAGCACAACTGCTTACCCAGAGGCCACCAGTTGTCGTTGTTGTGTGCCATCAAGTTGGAGCTGACCCATAGCTGACCCTCCGGTGGCTTTTAAGAAGTAATTAATCACCCAGGAGGAGATTGTTCATCTTTCTTCCACAGAACAGCTAGCTGGTGGATTCAAACCATGTACCTTCAGGATTGCACCACAGTTTCTTACCAGTAGGCCACCATAGCTGAGTTTCTCATATGTAATTAAGAAAATGTAAATTAAAACAATAATGAACAACTCTTCCACTGAGTTGCCACCGAGTTGATGTCAACTCATGCAGATCACAAGATGTCTCCAAATTGTTCATAGGGTTTTCAAAGACCAGTAGTATCAGAAGTGGATGTATGGCCAGTCCTTTCTCTTAGTCTGTCATAATCTGGAAATTCTGTTGAAACCTAGTCACCGTAGGTGAACTGCTGGTATTGAAATACCAGTAGCACAGCTTCAAGCACCACAACAGTCAGCAACCCATCTAAGTACAGTAAACTGACAGACAAGTACTGTACTCCTAAGAGCAAACTATAAACAAGCATATACATACACAAGTTAGAGTATGCAGCACCAAGCAAGCCCTCTATCCCACCTTTCTATCCCCTACTTCACCCCACCCAATACAATAAACTGGTGGATAAATGTTGTATTCCTAGTTGCAAACAATATAAACAAACAAGAGAACAGAGCCTGGCTGAATGTACTGACTTCTCCTGGCAAGGATGCCTCAGGCCTTAGTCATGCCTGCTGTCTATCTAGGTGTTCCCAGATGAAGATGGCACTCCTGCCAGCCTTGTACACTCCCAAATCTGTCTATGTGCTGCTCCTGAGTGAAGGTGGCAATCCAGCCATCCCCAGCCTACACCTACCATCTGCCTGACTGATGCTTCCCCCAGGTGAAGACAACACTCTAGCTGCCCTAGTCTGTTCCTGTAATCAACAACCAGTTTATATGCTGAGCACATCATTACAGTGTTTGAACTTTACAAAGAAAAATGTGCTATCAGGATTGAAGAAAGACTCACGAACAACCTGCATTATGCAGATGACACAACCTTCCTTGCTGAAAGCAAAAAGGACTTGAGGCACTTGCTGCAGATGACCAAAGATTGCATTAACTCAGCATTAAGAAAAAAAAAATATCCTCATCACTAGATCAATAAGGAACATCATGGTAGATGGAGAAAAGATTGAAAATGTCAATTTCATCTTACCTAAACTCACAATCAACATCTGTGGTACTAGCAGTCAGAAGATCAGGATATATGCAGCATTGGACAAGTCTTCTGTCAGAGACCTCAGCAAAGTACTGAAGTTTAATGATGCTAATTTAAAGACTAAGGTATGCGTAATTTAAGCCATACTCTTTCCAATAACCCACTATACAACTGGGATAGACAATGAATAATTGTAATCAGAGTCTTCATTAGAGGCAAGGATAGCAAAGCTTCATTTCACATACATACTGTGGGTATATTGTTATGAGAGCCTATCACTTGAAAAGGAACAACATGCTTGGAAAGGCAGAGGATCAGCAAAAAAGAGGAAGATCTCAGTAAGATGGAGTGATACAGCATCTGTGGCAATGGGCTCAAGTGTGTCAGGGATGACAAGGATGACACAGGATAGGGTAGGATTCAGATCTACTGTTCATAGAGTTGCTATGAGTAGTAATCTACTTGACTGCACTTAACAGCAACAAGAACATGGAGACCTCATACATGTAGGAGTAGAACTATCCTCCACTGGGTTTTCAATGAATGATTTTCCAGAAGTATACCATCAGACTTTTCTCATGAAGTATCTTTGGGTGGGCTCATACATCAAAACATTTCATTTAGCAGCCAAGAGCACTAAACGCATGCACCAACCAGGAAATCTACACCAAGAACTGTAAATGCATATTGCTAAGTGAAAGACCTTTCCAAATTATTGAAGAGCAAGGTTATCCATTTGAGGACTAAGGCTTACTCACCATGGATGATTCAGGCCATGATCTTTTCAATCACTTGCTATGCATCTGAGAGTTGCACAATGATTAAGAATGACAGAAGAAGAATTCATACCTTTGAGTTGTGGTACTAGAAACGGGTGCCGACTGTGAAAAAAACAAACAGATATGCCATGGAGAAGTGGAAGTCAGAGTGCTCCTTAGAAGTAAAGATGACAAAGCTTGTTCTCACTTTGGGCACGTTGCCAGAAGAGGCTACTCCTTAGAGAGGACTATTATGCTTAGAAAAGCTGAGGGACAGCAAAAGAAAGGAAGACCTTCAACCATGGATTGACAGGGTGACTGCAGGGCTAGAATGTCTCAGAGATTGTGAGGATGGAACAGGATAGCATAGAGTTCAGAACTCTTGACCATAGGGTTGCCATGGTACTTGACTCTTTGGCATCTAACAAGGAGAAGCCAAAGAAGACAGTCTGAAATGAATATGTAGTGTACGATTCCAATCATATGATGTTCTAGAAGGGAAGACTATGGAGACAGTGAAAAGATAAGAGTTTCAGGGGTAAAGAGAAAGGAGAGTTGAATACTAGGTGAACAGGACATTTTGAAAACAATAAAGCTATTTTGAAAAACAGCACAATAATGCCGTTTGCCATGTGTCAAAATCTCCAAACTGCACTGTACAAAGAACAAGTGTTACTGTAAACTGCAGACGTTAGTTAATAACAATGAATTGATATCAGTTCATCATCTGTAACAAATAGACCTTAGGACTGGAAAACACCTGTAAGAGGAAACTGTGCAGGAGACAAAAGAATTGTACTTACTCCATAATTTATACATAAATCCAAATTGCTCTAAAAATAAAGTTTATTTTTAAAAAGATATATTTTTAAAAAAATATTACTTACAGAGGGAGAAAAGATGGAGAGTAGGGGGAAAAGGAAAGAGAAAAAGGATGAAAATTATAGAACCTCCTTTCATTTTTCAATTAGAATCTCATTGATGAAACATAGTCCCAGGTCAGATTTCACACATCTGGAACATATCATTTACCTCGCTTGCAAGGAATTTCTGATATATTTATTTATACTGCTTTTGTTTATATTCCCCTTGATGTGAAGCTAAACCATAAGAAAATAACTGCCTAGATCAAGAAAAATTGGCAACTATTTTCTCCTTTTAGGATAATTTTGTAGAATGAGGACTCTTGAAAGGTAATATTCCCAGTTGCGAGAAAGGATGATTATACTTCCCAGTTCTGGATCTCTAGTCATCCTTCATACTAAAATTCAAATTATTAAGTACACCAAAGTCCCAACTGGTGTTTTCCAACAAGAAACTTTTAATATTTCATATTAAAATTTAGCAAGAATAATTTCTCCTTCTATAAACTATAAAACTATAGAACAATATCATTGATTTCACATGCAAGCAAGATTCTACTGAAGATCATGCAAAATTGACTGGAACAGCACATCGGCAGAGAACTGCCAGAAGTCCGGGCTGGGTTTAGAAGGGGTTGTGGTACTAGGAATATTGTAGCTAATGTTAGATGGATCTTAGCTGAAAGCGGGGAGTACCAGAGGAATGTCTATCTGTGTTTCATTGACTATGCAAAGGTATTTTACTGTGTGGATCATAAACTGTGGCTGACTCTGAGAAGGATGGGAATCCCAGAACACTTGGTCATGGTTCTGCAAAACTGATACTTGGACCAGGAGACAGTCGTTAGAACAGAGCAAGGAAACACTGCATGGTTCAAAATTGGGAAGGGCATACGCCAGGGATGGGTCCTGTCTCCATACCTTTTCAACCTGTATGCTAAACAGATTATCTGGGAGGTTGGGCTCTATGAGGAGTAATGTGGAGTCAAGATTGGAAGATCTATCAACAATCTGCTTTATGCAGATGACACAACCCTGCTTGCTGAAACTGAGGAGGACCTGAAGCGCTTGCTGCAGAGTGTCAAGGACTGCAGCCTTCAATATGGATTGAGGCTCAATGTCAAGAAGACAAAGATTCTCACCACTGGTCCAATTGGCAGCATCAGGATGGATGGTGAAGAGATTGAGATTGTTAAAAACTTTAGTCTGCTTGGCTCCACAGTCAACACTCTTGGCAACAGCAGCCAGGAAATTAAAGGATGTACTGTGATGGGGGTGTTGTGTTGTGGCAGTCTCTGGAGAAAGGCGACTCTGCCTCCAGGAGCCAGGGAAGCCACGCTTGGCCTTGGGTTGAAGGCAGCAGCGGCTTCAAGCCCAAAAGGAGAAGAAGAGGAGGGAGGAGACGGCCATAATCACCGAGGTTTGCCCCACCCAGGGTGGCTGTGATACTTTGGCCAGAGAGCATGATGCTGTGCACATGGGAGTTGTGTTGTGTTAGATCTTTTGGTAGTTTATAGGATATTCAGTACTCTTCTCCAGCATCACAGCTCTAAGGCGCTAGTTTTACTTCTGTCATCCTTATGCGTTGTCCAGCTCTCAGATGCATAACAAGTGATTGAAAAGACCTTGGCCAGAATCAGGAGCACATTAGTCCTCAAACTGATATTATTGCTCCTCAGTAATTAGGAGAGGTCCATGATTGCAGACTTTCCCAATGCAATATCTCCTGATCTCCTTACTGCTGGTACTAACTGTGTTGATTGTAAGCATATGAGACAATAGAAAATGTCATAACCTGGGTTAAGCATACCTTAGACATCAAGGTGACATCTTGTGTCCTAATGCTTTAAGATGGTCTTTTGCAGGAGATTCCCAAAGCAATATGCCGTTTGATTTCTTGCTTGTCAAAATAATATCCTTTACAACTGTAATATTTTTTCTATTCACCATAACGACATTGTTTATTGGTCCATAGTAAAGATATGTGTTTTATTTACATTTATTTCTTTAAGTTTCTATAATGAAGCCTGTGTTCTTCAAGCTTAATCATTAAGTGTTATAAGTCCCCTTCGCTTTCAGCAAACAAAATTGTATTATCAGCAGATTGCAGATTATCAATTAATCTCCCTCTACTCCTGAAACTATATTTTCCTTCACAGTCAGATGATTTGTTCAACATACAGAATGAATTAGTATGGTGGAAAATACAAGACATTCATCTTTCCAGATTTTAAACCATGCAGTATCCCCTCATCCTGTTCCCTCCTGCCTCTTAGTATATGTACAATTTATACATAAACACAATTACATGTTTCTAATCCCTCTTCTTTGTAATGTTATTTGTTATGATTCACACAGTTGAATGCCTTTGCATCATCAATAAGATACAGGTAAACATCTTTTTAATATTCTGTTTTCAGTTAAGTTCCATCTGATATTAGCAATGATATCCCTTAATCCATGTCCTCTTCCAATTCTAGCTTAAATTTGTAATAGTTTCATATTCATGTACTTCATTATAAATTATCTTCAGCAAAATTTTACTTCTGTGTGTTATTAATGATATTATTTGCTAATTTTTATGTTCTATTGAACCACCTTTTTGGAAATGAGCACCAAAATTAATCTCTTCCAATAAGTTGTACCATAGAATAGATCTTAAATTTTCTTTATGTAATAAATGCAAAACACTGTGACACTGATGTGTCAAACGTGTTAATGGTTGGCTACCCAATGCGGACAGAGAATGGGATGGAGCTCCCCGATTAAAACAAGCTTGGAAGGAGCAGTCGCATCCACTTCCATAATAGCTTGCCTCCGGAAACCCTATGAACCTGGAGAGAGAATGAAAGGCACCCAAGCGTCGAGGACTCTCCTTCATAGGGTCGCTGTGAGTTGCCTGTGACTCAAAGGCACTTAACAACAATAAATGCAAATCCATCCCTCTTCACTTCGTCACTCCTGGGATAGTAGATCACATGATTGTCCAGTTAGAAATGACTGATAACACAATGGCACATAACAGTATATTATATTGGTTGTTTTTTATTTAGGCCTCTTTTTAAAGTCAAGAAGACCTCAGAGAGGGCCGTTTTTATTTAAAGTTGGCTGTTATTATATTTTGGACGAACATTCTTCTAAGTGGTACAGCATTCTTCTGTCAGTAATCTGTACTGAGGTAACCTAGGGTTGTTGTGATGCTGAACCTGTGCTATTGGGATGTCAAATGCCTTAACGGTTACCCTTGATGCACAGTGGTGGAGCTCCTAGTTTAAGACAGGTTTAGAAGCAGGTGTGGCATCCACTTTCTAAACAACATGCCTCTGGAAACTCTATGAACTTTGATAAATGATGATAGTTATAGAAAGACTTCAGACCTTTTGTTCATAGAATCAATATGAATTGTGCTGGACTCGACAGCAATCAATAATGTAACAATTTTCTTACATTCATATTTTGCATATTCTACATCCTAATTATTAATGAGTGTTTTGTAGATGTATATACTCACTTTTACTTTTGCTCTATCAGCAAAGAAGGAGACCGAAAGCATTACTCTATTCATGTCATTAAGGTAGGCACTATGAAAATCTGCTGTCAGGGTCCTCTCCAGAGTACAGAGAAGCAACGATGTCAGTCTAAAGACTAAGTTGTGCCAGATCAAGGCTATGGTCTTCGCAATTAGTTGCTATGCATCAGAAATCTGGACAATGACTAAGGGTGACAGAAGAAGAATTGATGTCATTGAGTTGTAGTGCTGGAGAAGTCTTGAACATGGACAGCCAAGATTCTGGTTTGAGGCTAGGATTTTAAAGCTTCATCTTACATACTTTGGGCATATGGCCATGAGGAACTGGTCCTTGGAGAAGGGCTCAAAAGGGTGGAGGAACATCATAGGACAGGAAGACCTCAGCTGAGATGAATTGACACAGTAACTGGGGGAGTGGGATTAAGTGTGTTGGAGTCAATGAGACCGGCGCAAGACAGAGCAGACTTCAAAACTATTGGATATAGGGTCACTGTGAGTTGCAGACAACTCAATGACACATAACAACAACTACTTTTTGAACTCTTCCCTAGTCACATTGTGAGTATTTTCCAACCTGATGGATTCATCTACTAGCACGGTATCAGATAATGTTCTGCTGCTACTCACACAGTTTACCCTGACCATTTTTTAAGTAGATAACCAAGGGTTTTTTGTTTTTTCCTAATCTGACATAATTTGGAAGTTCTACTAAAACCTTTCCACCATGATTGACACTGTTAACACTTGAAATAATTTCCAGCCTCTCAGCACCAACAAGAAAAACACCACAGAACAACAAACTGATGGTCAATCGGTAATCTCTAACATATCAACATCAATATAAATTACATTTAAGTAAGCTTGATAACTGCATTGGACAATCTACCATCATCATGAAAAGGGGTAGATTTGGAATAAGGTAGATTTGACTTCAAATCTCAATTCTAACATTGAACTATGTTACGCTTTTGGCAAATAACCCGGTAATGCATTGACAAAGCACTTGGCTGCTAAGCAAGAACTCAGTGGTATAAACTCACCAACTCCTCAGGAAAAAGATATGGCAGACAGCTTCAGTAAAGACTACAGTCTATGAAACCTTATGCAGAGGTTCTACTGCTTTTTGTTGCCATTGTTATTGTAAAATTGCCTGTTTATATTATTTGCCCATTTTCTTCATGCATTAAGCATCAAATCTTCTTATTATTAGTGACCTCCCAGTGTCTATATGTTTCTTTATGGCACCTTTATTAATAAAACAGAATGAATTCCCATGCAGTCCTCCACCATATCCATTTTTTAGCCCCTTATTGGGTCTATTATATCAACCCATTTCTAGGAAAATTTCTCTCATTTTTCATAACCTTGCCCTTTACAAAATATGATATCCTCTGCTAGAAATTGGTCGGGGTTTTGTTTGTTTGTTTGTTTGTTTGTTTAACAATTGGGTTTTTTTATGATAAATCCAAAGTAAGGAAGCAGAAATTTCATTATTCTTGCTTCTAGGAAGCATTCTGGCTGTGAGTTTTCTAAGACTGATTTTTGTTCTTCTGGTAGGTTGTTCATAGCATAGTCACTAGGGAAAACACTATAATTTAAATGTACCAATCATTCTTCTGTATTCTTTTTAATTTCTACCTTTTTGAATGCATTTTCATGGTGCACTTTAGGTATCAGAGTGGTATCTTTGCTTTTTAGAAACTCAAAGAGATTATTTAGTATTGATTTGTAGGAAGTTTTTATAATCTTTCCCACAGATAGTACACTCTTGAGAAAACAATTGATGCATGAGTAGTATATTTAAGAATGTCATCTCAGAATGGTACACAATGTATATGAATTTCATATGAAAACTAATGTAAAATAAAAATAAAGTGTGGGGAAAAGAATGTGATCTCAGAAAGCAAGATTAAGGACAGGAGAGTTCATAAATGAAAGAATTAATACAAAGATAAGTTTTCCATTTGCAACTGTGAGAAACTGGGGGAATTTCTGAGAAAGCTTATAGTATGCCTTCTGAAAGAAGGCAGAAGCATTTGTGTATGGTCTCTTTGGCCAAGTGTCACCTTGTTGAACGTTAATTCTCCCGCACTTCCTAACAAGTGTGTATGTGTGAGTGCTGAATGTTTCCTAGACCCTCCCCATCCCCAACCTCAGTGTCTGAGAGAAAAAGGTTCAAGCACATGCTAGGACAAGGCTTCCAGGATACATCTGCTCAAAACTAGTCATAGTCAGTCACAACTAGTAAAAATAGCATTTGTTAGATTATAAGACGCTGAGGACCATGTGAAATGGACACAAAAGCCATTTTATACAATTCATATTATACCCCTCAGATCTGTTATAGCTCAAATTCTATTTCTCAATTTCTTATAAGGCAAGATTTCTTTCTACATACTGTCTAGATTTTATAACCTTCTCCTGCATGAGAACATAAGTTAAACATCGAGAAAAACCTTCAATAACTCCTCAGTAATGTCACTACTGAAATTCTAGGATACCTTACAAACGTAAAATAATGTTCCATAGCACCAATCTAAATTTCTACCCAAGATTCAGTAGTTCAGATGAGGTATTTCCAGAAGGGCATCATTTTATTCAAAATGTCTTTATATCTTCTCAATCTGAAAAGATATTGTACTTATTAGACTCCATTTTTACAAGTAATAAATGTTTTTAGAGATCCTGAATGTACTCTGCAGCAGCAATAAAAGCTCATAAACAAGTTTGAGAAAAGGCCAAACATGCTGCTTTTATTGTTTGTTTATAGTTTGGCTTCTATTTCATGATTCAAGGGAATAGAATATAAAATTCTAATTGTCATTGACAAAAAATTATGTGTACCATTTGGAATGAAACTCTATTCTTACTCATTTCTTACAATAACTCAACTAACAATCAAGGTCATCAAGTACCACAATGAAGTTCATCTAGTCCCTGAACTAAACTGAGAATATATTTGTAAAAATAGAACAAAGTCAAATCTAGAGCGGCTCAATAAATATTCCTGTACTATGGACCTTGGGAAAACTTTTAACATTAAAGACCACAATTTTTCAGACATGAATCCAAGAGGTAGGATCCTGTAAGAGCAATGTAGTTTTCTCCTTATAAAGTCAAATTCAATAGGAATTGGTGAAAAATTGGTCTGTGCTTTTCCATTATATTTCCTCTCATTTTAAAATAGTCAAGGAAGATCAACTTTCCTTGGATTGCTTTAAACAGGCCCCCTTTCTTTAGCTGAGAATTTGGAATATACTTGAGAGGTCTAAATGAGCATCTTACTTTTGGGGGGTTTCTTTTTAAAAAAGTATGTTTATAGTCATGTGGGGTCAAGATTGGTGGACGATTTATCAACAACCTGCATTATGCGGATGACACAACCCTGCTTGCTGAAACTGAAGACGACCTGAAGCTCCTGCTGCAGAGTGTCAAGGACTGCAGCCTACAATATGGATTGAGGCTCAATATCAAAAAGACAAAGATTCTCACCACTGGACCAATTGGCAGCATCAGGATGGATGGTGAAGAGATTGAGATTGTACACAGCTTCAGTTTCCTTGGGTCCACAGTCAACAGTCTTTGCACCAGCAGCCAGGAAATTTAAAGGCGCATTGCCATGGAAAAGTCTGCTGTTAGGGACCTCTCCAAAGTA
>NW_006399944.1:738354-741515 GCF_000299155.1 Elephantulus edwardii | reverse complement strand
AGGTGGATTGATTCAGTGGCTGGGATAATTGGGATGGGAGTGTCAGAGACAGTGCGATTGGCACAGGACAGAGCAGAGTTTAGGGCTGTTGTATATAGGGTCGCTATGAGTCGCAAGCGACTCGACGGCACATAACAACAACAACAACATGTTTATAGTCTAAGCAGAAGTTCTTTGAAGATTACTCAGAGTTCTCATATATGTTTCAGGAAGACTCATCTAATGTCCAAAGCAGCACGAGTCATAAAGTAGGAAAATTCTGTCTTTTTCATTTGGTCAAGAATAGACAAGTTAATGTTTCTGTGACTATCTCTGTTCCTGCTTCTGCTTTTCATTCTTCTTAAGTGTCATCGAATGAAGTATGACTAATAGCAACTCAATGAACAACAGACTTGAACCCTGTCCTACCCTGTGCCGTCCTCACCATTTCTGGCATACTCAGGCTTATTGTAGTACTCACTGTATCAGTCTATGTTGTTGACAGTCTTCCTTTCTTTCACCGACCCTTTATCTTTCCAAGCATAACACCCTGCTCCAATGAATAGCATCACCTAACAACATGTCCAAAGCATGTAAAAAGAACAAACAGATATGTCTTGGAGAAAGTGCAACACTCTGGCTGTACTTTCTCCAAGATATATCTGTTTGTTCTTTGGGCAGTCCATGAGCTATTCAATACTCTTTCCCAACTCCACAACTCAACAACATCAGTTTTATTTTTCTTGCCCTCCTTATTCATCATCCATCTCTCAGATGCTTGGGATATAATTGGAAAGACCATGGCCTGAATCAGGAGCACTTTAGTCCTCAATTTGACATTATTTAATAGCTTTGAATGTGAAGGGGTTGTTGTTGAATTAGAGATAGAAGCCTAACTTTTCTTAGGAATAATCACCCTACAGAATAATTTTAAGAGCTAGCTAAACTCTCTAGTTTACTATTAATGTTTTTCATTCCATAGAATGAACTCTAATTTGTTGCAACCTTATGTATAACTGGAAAAAAACAAACAAACCAAAAACCACTGACTGGTCCTGTACCATCTTCATGAGTGTCAGTGCATTTAAGTTTCTTGCTGTGCCTATTTTGTCAGTTCATCTCATTAAGGGTTTTCTCATGTTCGGTCCTTCTGCAGAACTGAATGTCCTTTCTAAACACTTGATCTTTTGTTAGGGATGTGTCCAAAGTAAGTAAATAAACTCAAGTCTCAACTTACATTCTAATTGTAGTAATCATGAAGAAAATATTCTGTGGAACTCCAGAAAAATTAGCAAATCTGACTTAGAAGAAATATAATCGGATGCTCCTCAAAAGTGGGGATGAGGCTATCTCGGCTTGCTCATTTGGGGCACATCATGTAAGACCATTTACTAGTTCAATATGGTTGTTGTTGTTGTTGCTGTTGAGTACCATCAAATCTGACTTGACTCATAACTGACCCTCTGGCAGGTTTTCAGAGGAAGTTAATTATATGGGAAGAGATTTCCCATTCTTCTCCCACGAAGCAGCTGACAGATTCAAATCACGTGCCCTGGGATTGCAATGAGCTTCTTGCTATTAGGCCACCAAGTTAGAACTGACTCATAGATGACCTTCCAGGGGTATCAGAGGCAGTAAATCACACAAGAAGAGAGTGACCATCTTTCTCCTATAGAGCAGCTGGTGGATTAAAACCATGTGCCTTTGAATTGACAACACAGCTCCTTACCACTGGGCCACCAGAGTTCTCTCAATAGAAGGAAAGAATTGATGGGAAACTTGGTAAGAAGCTGCCCTGCAATCCTGAAGGCAAACAATTCAAATCCATCAGGTGCTTCATGGAAGAAAGTTGGGCAAGCTCCTCCCTTGTGATTGACTGCCTTTGAAAATCCACCAGAGGGCCTACTCTGGGTCAGTTCTGATTCATTAGTACACCACAACCACAATAACCACTCGAGAAGCTGGACTCTGTGAAGGTGAATATGGTCTCAGGATCTGAGAGTGATCAACAATCTGCATTATTTAGATGACACAGCCTTGCTTGCTGAAAGTGAGGAAGATTTAAGTGCTTGCTGCAGAAGATCAAAAATTACATCTCAATATCAAGGAAAAAAATTTTCACCACAATAAGAAATATGATAGAGAATAGAGTGAAACTATCAATGACTTCATTTCACTTGAATCACTATCAACACCCGTGGTACCAGCATTCAGGAGATCAGAGGTGTACTGTATTGGGAAAGTTTACAATCAAGAACTTCTCCAAATTACTGAGGATCAGCAATGCCAGATGATCTTTCCACCCTGACACCCAAGCATAGACCATCTACCATCTCTCTCAGCCATACTACTTAGGAAACATAAACATCAAGTACATGACAAAAGAAAGGAAGAATGTGGGTATGGAATGCTGTAAAAGAAACTGATGCGATGTGGGAGGGGTGACCGAGTCTGACTTCTACCCAATTCACAAAGGTAAATTTTCCCTATTAATAATATCCATAGCAGCAAACAGATTGCTACTAGGTCTGACATGGCACCTCCCATACTCCTACACTTCTTTCCACCAATCATTGGGTTTAACATTCATTGTTAATTCACAGACTTTGCTCACAGCTGTGATACTGAGAGTGGGGTGGATTAGAGAAAAAGTTGCAAAGTGGGGGAAAGAATATCATCCAATTCAAATCCATGTTTTAGCCCAAGAATCCCAAAACATAATTCTTCGATTAATCCAGGCTATGGTTTCAGTCCTGCAAGAACAGCCACACCTTTAATTTTGGCATCTATCTCAGGGATCCTCTGGTTACACCTTGCCACAGTTTTTCCACAACAATGCCATAGTGCCTCCATCACCATCATCAAGGTCTTGTTCCTAAGGACTCATTCTGGTATCACTCTCACCAGGGTTTTGCTTCAGTTCCCCCCAAGTCTTGCTGCCCTGTTTAGGGAAAATGCTCTCTCTTATCATAGTCTCACAGCTGTTGATTATTTGTAAGATTACATGTCTATAGTTAAGTTACCTGGAGACCAGAGAGGACTAATACAGTGTATAGAAAAGTAAACTCTTAAGCTAACACTATAAATGCCAAATCCAAATCCACAGGAGCCAAAATATGACTTTGATTTCATACCACCTGAATTTCAGAATCATCTCAGGAACAGGTTTGAGGCCTTGAACA